>NW_026732631.1:125000-152183 GCF_028476545.2 Physella acuta | reverse complement strand
AAACTTTGATTGTTGGTGTGTAAATTATGTTGACCGATGGTTCTGTTTTGCTGATTGTTCTTAGTGCTTTGAGCAGTGTCGTTTTTTTTTGTGCACCGTTGATTTTGTCCTTCTGGTAGATCGAGAAGTGTAGTGAGTAAAGTCCGTATTGTTTAGGTGTGTTATTCAGTTCTGCCACGTTAAAGCTTTCGGACGAGAAGAAATATGCGTCTCCTCGGGTTATTGGAATGACCACTTGCATGCCTGTAGCTGGTGTTGTTGGATCGAGAAAAGATCTGGGCTTTCATCTTCAGGCAGTTCAATTGAGAGGGTTGTTGAGTTTGCGACATCTGAAAAGGGTTGGGCCCTTGCTTTCATTAAGCCACTTGGAGAGTTCAAGTGGCTCCTTTCTCGCCTTGGAAGGATCATTTGTGGGCGCTACTTCACTGATGTTCATAGAGTTGCATTTGCCATGATAGGATAACTACGGAAATCTTTAGTAAAAGGCAAAAGATTTACTCGATGTGAAGAGAAACCAGAGTGATGGCCGAAAATGGTATTTATGTTTATAATTTTTGTATGTATGTTATTAATTTTGAATTCCTTATTTGTTTTATAGCTATGCTATTCTTTAATATATCTTATTTGAATAATAATTAAGAGAAGACATTGCTTTTTAGTTTACTTATTACAAACTATTTACAGGAGCTTTACGGACACCCTTATTATGCTATTTAAAGAAGGACAATAAGCACGAACGTTAGCCTATTTTTCTCACTACAGCTAATAGAGATTTTTTAAAAATATTTTGCTAAGCAACAGTATGTGTGTTACTGTAGAACAACCTCTGCTATAGTAGCCCTGTTTTTTTTTTAATTTTTAATTTTTTTACAACACCACTAGCTATGTGCACGGAGAACATTATTAACAAACTCATTGGTTTTTGTTTTGGTCGGATTTTGGTCCCCCTAAGCGGGACCCCCCCCCCCTCTGTATTGCGGGGTTTGGCGGCATAGTAGTTCCGCCTCTGGCTTTTAGATATATATGGATTTGTTTACAAAAAATTAAAATTCTATTATTAAAATGACTGGAGCTTGGCATTATTATAAATGTAAGCCCTGCTAGGGTTGGGGATAACTAAAAATCTATCTACCCTTCCCTAGGCTTATCTAACCACTGTCCGGTCAGTGCAAGCCCTGCTAGGGTTGGGGATAACTAAAAATCTTCGGAGCTCTTCTTTAACAGACTCCCCAAGGTGCTTCCAGAGGAGGTCTTTTCTTTCTTCAGCGGAGAGGTCTTTCCTCGCCCTCCATGCGACCTGCACCTCTTCAATGAAACGTTCCACCAACGAGGCATGGCTGTCTCCATGGAACCTCTGGATTTTAACCCCTGGGTGGCACAATAATGATGTTCATGGGGTGCCCCGCCATCTCGTCCGAATTGGGTGTTTAAACAATCCCTACACTTAACACAAACTAAACACATATGGTTCCAAAAAGGGCTTATAAAAACAAAAATTTAACTAAGCTACACTTAGTCCTAGCAAAAAAACAAAAATTTACCTAGACTAAAGCACTGACCCCACTCTCGCTACCAATTTGTAAGCCCTGTAAGGGTTGGGGATAATTAAAAATCTATCTACTCTTCCTAGGGTTATCTAACCACTGTCCGGTCAGTGCAAGCCCGGCTAAACCCAGACTGGTTAATAACCTAACCTGAGTCTAAATAATAAAACTACTAAAAATAAAACAAAAACTTATACAATATAATAAAATTTATTTAACAAAAATATGGTACCAAAACTTATATAAAAAACTAGAATCTAGATCTAGACAAAACAAAACACTCAAGACATACAAAACAAACATAACTCAACGATACAAAACAACCAATTTCGTAACACCTTCCATACACCATATAAACGTGACACAGAAACTCTTCGACACACAGGCCTCAACATTCCCGCAGAATGTCCCTCCCTGTCCACACACCACATTCACGAACAAAAAAAAACAATACTACGCACAAGAAAATAGTCCCTAATACAATAATAAGTAACATTCAGGACTTAAAGCAAAGCGGAGCAACACTCATTAAACAATGTTTGCGTAAATAACATCAAAATATAAAAAAATTCATAAAAAACGTTTTAATAACAAGCTTTTATGTAATGATGCACTAAAAAGTAGAAAATAAATTATAGACTACTATTTAAATAACTCTAAAGAAAAGCGTGGGTTACTTTAGTATCTATTGGATATCTTTACTAATGTTAAGGAAGACACCCACGCTTTTCTTTATAGTTATTTAAATAGTAGTCTATAATTTATTTTCTACTTTTTAGTGCATCATTACATAAAAGCTTGTTATTAAAACGTTTTTTATGAATTTTTTTTCAGTACTTTACATGTTTTATCTACAATAGAGTTACATGACTAAAAACCATTGCGCGCCTACTGAATATCACGTTCAGTAGGCGCGCAATGGTTTTTGAACGCAGCCATTACGTGGTCGTGATGGCGCAGCTATTGATGACGCGTGTGGTGTGGTTGGCTAGATATGCCTACTAATTCGGTCCAAATTTTAATTAATTCATTAAAAATCAATTAGGCATCCAATTAAGTCAAATTTAGTTTCAGATTGCATTGTCTTCATGTCTTGACCCACGTGCCAACTGTGAATCGTATCGGTCAAGTAGAACTGTCCGAATTTTCACTCCTGCGTTTCCGTCAAGACAGACTTACGACAGACAGAGGAAGTGAGTTAAATAAAAGCTTGTAACAAGACAAAGCAATTATAAACCATTTTAAAATCCGAATCATATCAGCGCCAGAATTACGGACTACTTAACTAGAAACAACAACAATCCTCAGAGGAACACAAAAAGACATTCACCTTTTTGTAATAAAATAATTAAATAACTCCCCAGCCCCTTACATAAATTCAACCGAAAATTTAGAAACAGGTGGGTATGCAATCTCACAAAATTAAACAACTTAAACTAATATTATGCCCAAAAATATGTTGGTTTTTTAACTACCTTATTAAACTACATTTTAAATGTTTATTTCAGGTTTGCGGTTTATTTTTCTTTAATAAAAATGTTGTGATCATGTGATCTAGCGACATATACCAGAAAACATTAGACTAAACTTGTCAACAACATGCTAGAGCCCATAACAGAAAACGATAGTTTGAATCCATCAACAACCTTCTACAGCCAATGGCCAGAGAGCACCTCCTCTCGCTGCACCGTGGTCCCTCGCTGGCCATTTGGCGGCACGCGACAACGCGGGCTGAAAAAAATCTTCCCACGTTTGTTCACGCAGTAATAGCAGTGGGATGGCTTATTCTAGCAACAGTGCAGTGACTATGAAGTCTAGACTTGATCAACCAAAACATAAACTTAACCCAGTTGACATAATAAATTGTAAGTGTTGTTAATCTAAGCATGAATAATCTATTGGTGCTAAAGGACATTCGTTTGAAAGATGTCTATAGGTTATCTAATCAGTCATGTTAAACACAATTGATGCGTTTGGTTTGAACCTTGATTAAACAAATCTAACTTGGATTACACACGTTTAATTTGGATTCTAGAAAGTTCAACATGGATTACACAACGTTTAACATGAATTAGACAATGATAAACATCTAGTTGAGCATACATTGTCAGGTAAAGGCTACAATTTTTGTAAAAATTAGAATTAAAATTGAATATCTATCTTCTTGTAACTCTGTGTTTTTTAAATAAATTGACTCACTTATAAAAAAAAATAATTATCCACATAGCGGGTATTAGGGTTACGATTGTTAATTCCATAGAAATATGTGTTTTCAGCAAATAATTCAACTAATGTTTTTCAGTTGGACCAAGCGGCAACAATATATGTAGATCAGGGGTCTCCAAACTTTTCAGACCGAGGGCCGCATCAGGCCCGCGGGCCGTAGTTTGGAGACCCCTGATGTAGATCAACAAGGTAATCACTGCAACACCAGAAAGTTCATGATTTTTACATATCCTGACTTTCTTGTTTTTTTTTTTTTTTTTTTTTTTTTTTTTTTTTTTTTTAATCCTGACTTTCTTGAACTTATTAAAATTTTAAAAGAAATACTTTCTTAACAGGGTTGAAATATCTATGTAATCTTAATAAAATAATAAATAAAAAATGTAAAAGTATATGGCAAGCGATAAAATTATAATTACATTTTTAAAATTTAAAGACATTTGGGAACAATCGATTATACTCATTTAAAATTTTTTTTATTAAATATAAAAAGTTAAAAAGCCATTTAGAATTATTTTAACAATTCAAATATTTATTAAAAAAACCGTCCTCAACCCCTTTTTGAAATCAACTGGAGTGGCCAGGGAAAATAAAACAATGAAAGCCTCAGCAATTGTTTTCAATGATAAAATAGGCGATGGCGGCAAATGGGGTATAACCCAGTACTTTATCTGTATTAAATAATATAACATCCCTATCCCCACTACACATTGACTCTACTAATTAAAATAAAATGTATAAGTGTTTGCTAAATTACTAATACTTGTTAAAAAAACTACCTTAACCCCTCTTTGAAATCAACCGGATTGGCCAGTGAAAGTAAATACACAATAACGGTCAATGGGGTATAACCTAGTAGTTTATCTATATTAAATAACATAACACCCCCAATCACCATAAAACCCTGACTCTACTAATCCAAATTAAAAAAATAAAAGTGTCAGCTAAAGTACTATTATATTATTAGTCATTACTTGTTTGAATATTTCTAGCCTTAGTAAAACCGGGACTCATTTTGTACTTATTTCTCAAATGTTATAAAATATTCAATGTTGGTTGAAAAATATGTCACTTTTATCACGATGCATTATCGTTGGTCTAGATCAGGGGTTCCCAACCTTGTGCCCGCGGGCGCCATGGCGCCCGCTGAACGATTCGTATGTGCCCGCCTCTCACTATTCGACAGAGGCAGAATTTTTTTCATAAACATTGTTTTAAAATATGATTTATTTTTATTCATTTGTTACAGTTTTATTTTATTTTTTTGACTGCCTAGGTTTATTAAATATGTTCGATACTTATCCCAACTTGTCTAGCGGCGGGCCAGACTGCACTATTTACGCTAGCCTGGAACGGCTAGTGCCATTTGCACATCACACCTTGTACAGGCAAAAAGCATTCCCCGCCTGGAACCGCGTTGTTGTCCTTGTGATTGCTGCCCTGTTCGGGGCGCGACAGTTAGATAAGAGACAAGTTCGTCAGACGAAACACGAATTAGGAGTTTTCTATTAAAAAAAAAATTAACAGGCTAAAAGCGAGGTGCGTAATTTATTGCATTCATAAGCGATGATTTTTTTGTTTATTATTTATTAATACAATATGATTATAAGAAAATAAATTACGGGAAAATGACAAGTTATGGAAGGAGTTTGTCGATTTAAAATAGGTGGTGCCGGTCACCCTACCGATATTTTAGAATGTGCTCTAGAGTAGAAAAAGGTTGGGAACCCCTGGTCTAGATCTACCTAAAAAGTTTTGAAGAAATCGGTCTGGTAGACGTAATTTTTTTTTATATTCAGGAATCTGAAATAGCGTATAGTCGTACTTCATCGAGGCGCACTCAAAATAAGCTTGAAAAGTCTTTGTAATCATACTAATTTTCTTTTAATCTAAAAATATATGGCAAGCGATAAAATTATAGTTTGTAAAAATTAAAGTCGTCTGAGAATAATCTATTTCACTCATTTTCTAATTTTTATATTGAAATGGGTTATAGCCTAGTAGTTTATTTATATTAAATAATATAACATCCCATATCACCACAACACCCTGACTCTACTAATCCAAATTTTTAAAAGTGTTAGCTAGATAACCATTACGAGCTGACCCGCGACGTAGCATACATCGCTATTTAGTTGTTTTACTTTCTATTTTTCAGTAATTTATAATTTGTGAATTCGACCATACCAATGCTGTGACAGAATATTTTACTTTAAAACACTATCAGTAGCTCATGAAGGACGATTATCCTCACCCTCACTTTCTACTCCCCCCCCCCCCCCCCCCCGTCCCCGAGAAAGCAGCTGTCCGTGACGACAGAAGACAATGAAAAGATCAAGCAGAACTAGTTATTACCTCCCCTGAGTTTCAAATAGTTTTTAAACTAGATAATCTGCCCCTAATATATCCGTCACAAATATATATATATATATACATATATATATATATATATATATATATATATATATATATATATATATATATATATATATATATATATAAATTTATATATATATATATATATATATATATATATATATATATATAAATAATATCTATATATATATAATATTTCAGGAAAAACAGTTTTATCATAAGCAAGGCATACTCACAGCTTTTCTTAAGTTTTCGATAAAAAAAATGTCTATCATATTACCTTTATATGAGCCCTTTATAGTTAAACCAATATTAAACTTTGCACTAATGCTAATAGCGCACCACATTTTAAACGTAAAGATAATATTTTAATCATTAGAAATCAAAAGATTTTCTTCCTTTTCACTAAACTGATTTAACAAATGTGAGTGCGGTAGTATTTTATGTGGAAAGAAAGTAGAGTTCGTCGCACGTCTGAGCATAACTTAAGTTAGGTGAAAGAGTAGGCTAAGAGGACAGAAGCGAGAGGCTAAATTTTCTGTTATGTGAAATTTAAATTTCTTGTAGCTCTAATAAAAGGATGACCTTTATGGAAGGAAGTGTGTTTTATGACGCGCATGTTGTACTTACTGTTTTAAGTTAGGGCTAGAGTATGCCCTGAATGTTATTGATGATTTCCTACGCAGACTTATTGGAAATTCTGTTTTCTTTTAAAATCTGGACATCAAACAAGTGCCAACAGTCTTCCTCGTCTGCTCTTTAACTGTATAACATCGTCTACATAACCGCGCATTTGTGTGCCGACGGCCTAACCCTTTTGTTTCATACAAATTCAATTTAATTTTTAGTAAAAATGGATCGACATTATAATAATCCCATAGATGTTTAATTTTGTCAAATATTGATGTGGATTTCCAGCTTTCACACATGTAATATTAATACTGCAATGACACTGGAATAGCAACATGTTCTGATTCAGTGGTCGGGAGTCTAAAGTAAACAGCCATTTATTTAGCACTGCTGACGTAGGCAAATCTCGGGGAGAGGGAGGGGGGAAGGGGTAGTGTAATCTTACAACATAAAATGAATACATATTGGCTGGGCTACCGGTATCGAAGTTGCCGCTTATTGAACATCATTTCGAATTCATATAATAGCCTTTTAAATGAGGTAGTTTGTGTCAAAAGGGTCCAATTAGTAAAAATATCCATTAGAATATTAAATCGTTTATATATATATATATATATATATATATAAATATATAAATATATATATATATATATAAATATATAAATATATATATATATATATATATATATATATATATATATATATATATATATATATTTATATATATATATATATACTAGCGTTAGAGAAAATTTTGAAGGATATTTTAAGAGGGTTTCATCACTGCGTTACCAATCCTATATTCTTAGACGTGTGGCCTTGTTTTCTAAAACTCAGTTATTTTATTGTAAATAATCCCAGCGATATATTTCTTGGATTAAATTCATAGGATAGCCCTGGGCGACCATTTGCCTGATTTAATTTAGTGAGCGACTATAAATCCCAATCTTATCCATTGCCTATCGCACTGTTCAGAACGAACGTAGGCGAAATGGTGTTCATCCTAACCCTAGCGCCTGTAGAAGTTTTAATGCTGAATATTGTAGTACCCCTCACCCCCTATGAAGGACGCCAGATTAAGGGATACCAAGCGCCAAACCGTATATTGACAAAAATCGCACCCTTCCGGGCGCGGTCATAAGACATTAATTTGTTTTCCTCAGAAACCTTCTCTGGAGTATTGTCACCAATACCCTAAAGTATCATAGCACTCGGATGAACGTTGTCGAACCGCATCGGACTTTTTATAGAGAAAAATCTAATCACGCCCTGCTGGGGCGCCACCCTTGCGAAATTGAAATTTATATTCCTAGAAACCTCTACAGGAGTATTTTCTGCAACTTTCCAAAGTTTCATGGCGATAGGATGAAAGGTATAGTAATGCATAAACGACAAACAGACCTACATTTCTGTTTATGTATACATAGATTATATAGATTTTCATCTACTGGGGCCACTTTAAATTTCCGGGGGAGGGAGAAGGGAAAGGGGAAATAAATTTTCCGACAAGGCGGACAAATGCATGAAAAAGATAACAATTGATTTCAGCCATTAAGCACACAACTTTTAATAGGAATAGAACAATAATACATTACGCATTTCACAAATCATAGAAAAATAATCCATTACACATTTCACAAATCATAGAAAAATAATCCATTACACATTTCACAAATCATAGAAAAATAATCCATTACACATTTCACAAATCATAGAAAAATAATCCATTACACATTTCACAAATCATAGAAAAAAATAAATTAAAAAAAGAATAGTAAGATTATTGTCATTAGGCTAAACTACTTGAGCACAATCAAATGTACAGCTATTGTTCTACTGGTGTCAGCCATCCTCCTCCACACACATACACACATACACACACTTACATAGCACGCACTTACACACTAGTAGGCCGTTGTATAATAATTTGCTTGATCGAATGATATGTAGATTTGTAAATTCTCAATGTGCTTTGCACCCAATCCACGGTATATTTGGTGTCACCCCCCCCCCTAACTTTTTGTCAATTTGTGCATTTAGGGGCCTAACTACAACAGTAGTAAATTATTAAATTTGGTATCACTCCCAGCCTATACGTGGATTGACGTATTAGTTCTTACAATTCTCAACAAAAACTTTTCACTACCCCCCCCCCCCCCACCAGTGATAGGTGTAAACTGTGCACATTTAATAGTAACGATGTTTATCTATAGTCGGTTATTTGTTCAACTGGAAGTAGCAATGTTTTCTGTCGGTTATTTCTTCAACTGGAAGTAGCAATATTTTCTGTCGGTTATTTCTTCAACTGGAAGTAGCAATATTTTCTGTCGGTTATTTGTTCAACTGGAAGTAGCAATGTTTTCTGTCGGTTATTTCTTCAACTGGAAGTAGCAATATTTTCTGTCGGTTATTTCTTCAACTGGAAGTAGCAATATTTTCTCCTTTGTTGGCAGGTTTACTTCAATGTGTCACCCCCCCCCCCCCACCCCTCCCTTCCCAGACTGCCCTTGTCGGGATATGTACATTTTGTTCTCAAAAGTCAATTTAACTCTAATTTATCATTTATTTAACTTAAGGGATCATTTTTTCTATCTATATATTGCAATTTTTGCCATGGTGTCGCCCCTTAAATGGTGTTACCGTCGTCTCTCCCCTCCCCCCTCGCTACGCATCAGCACAGCTTAAATGTAAATATATTTTAGGTTCCCCAATTAGTGTGGTCCAAGCTCATTACTATATTTTAGGTTCCCCAATTAGTGTGGTCCAAGCTCATTACTATATTTTCAATTCTCCAACTTTGTTTATTAACATCACTTATGAAGAAATAAAAATGACGACCTTGTTATGTGACCTTAAGTGTGCACTTTAGATAATGTTCACGGTTCAATGAAGATTCCGCATCAATAGAAACATGAATGTAACAAACAGCGTCACAACTCCATACCAAGACGTCTGTCACACCTATATGCCCACTCTCCTGTCACACCTATATGCCCATCTCCTGTCACACCTATATGCCCATCTCCTATCACACCTATATGCCCACTCTCCTGTCACACCTTTATGCCCACTCTCACACCTATATGCCCACTCTCCTGTCACACCTATATGCCCACTCTCCTGTCACACCTATATGTCCACTCTCACACCTATATGCCCACTCTCCTGTCACACCTATATGCCCACTCTCACACCTATATGCCCACTCTCCTGTCACACCTATATGCCCACTCTCCTGTCACATCTATATGCCCACTCTCCTGTCACACCTATATGCCCACTCTCACACCTTTATGCCCACTCTCCTGTCACACCTATATGCCCACTCTCCTGTCACACCTATATGCCCACTCTCACACCTATATGCCCACTCTCACACCTATATGCCCACTCTCCTGTCACACCTATATGCACACTCTCCTGTCACACCTATATGCCCACTCTCCTGTAACACCTATATGCCCACTCTCCTGTCACACCTATATGCCCACTCTCCTGTCACACCTATATGCCCACACTCACACCTTTATGCCCACTCTCCTGTCACACCTATATGCCCACTCTCCTGTCACACCTATATGCCCACTCTCACACCTATATGCCCACTCTCACACCTATATGCCAACTCTCCTGTCACACCTATATGCCCACTCTCCTGTCACACCTATATGCCCACTCTCCTGTCACACCTATATGCCCAATCTCCTGTCACACCTATATGCCCACTCTCCTGTCACACCTATATGCCCACTCTCACACCTATATGCCCACTCTCCTGTCACACCTATATGCCCACTCTCACACCTATATGCCCACTCTCCTGTCACACCTATATGCCCACTCTCCTGTCACACCTATATGCCCACTCTCCTGTCACACCTATATGCCCACTCTCACACCTATATGCCCACTCTCCTGTCACACCTATATGCCCACTCTCCTGTCACACCTATATGCCCACTCTCCTGTCACACCTATATGCACACTCTCCTGTCACACCTATATGCCCAATCTCCTGTCACAACTATATGCCCACTCTCCTCTCACACCTATATGCCCACTCTCACACCTATATGCCCACTCTCACACTTATATGCCCACTCTCACACCTATATGCCCACTCTCACACTTATATGCCCACTCTCCTGTCACACCTATATTCCCACTCTCCTTTCACACCTATATGCCCAATCTCCTGTCACACCTATATGCCCACTCTCCTGTCACACCTATATGCCCACTCTCACACCTATATGCCCACTCTCCTGTCACACCTATATGCCCACTCTCCTGTCACACCTATATGCCCACTCTCACACCTATATGCCCACTCTCCTGTCACACCTATATGCCCACTCTCACACCTATATGCCCACTCTCCTGTCACACCTATATGCCCAATCTCCTGTCACATCTATATGCCCACTCTCATGTCACACCTATATGCCCACTCTCCTGTCACACCTATATGCCCACTGTCACACCTATATGACCACTCTCACACCTATATGCCAACTCTCCTGTCACACCTATATGCCCACTCTCCTTTCACACCTATATGCCCACTCTCCTGTCACACCTATATGCCCAATCTCCTGTCACACCTATATGCCCACTCTCCTGTCACACCTATATGCCCACTCTCACACCTATATGCCCACTCTCCTGTCACACCTATATGCCCACTCTCACACCTATATGCCCACTCTCCTGTCACACCTATATGCCCACTCTCATGTCACATCTATATGCCCACTCTCCTGTCACACCTATATGCCCACACTCACACCTTTATGCCCACTCTCCTGTCACACCTATATGCCCACTCTCCTGTCACACCTATATACCCACTCTCACACCTATATGCCCACTCTCCTGTCACACCTATATGCCCACTCTCCTGTCACACCTATATGCCCACTCTCCTGTCACACCTATATGCACACTCTCCTGTCACACCTATATGCACACTCTCCTGTCACACCTATATGCCCACTCTCCTGTCACACCTATATGCCCACTCTCCTGTCACACCTATATGCCCACTCTCCTGTCACACCTATATGCCCACACTCACACCTTTATGCCCACTCTCCTGTCACACCTATATGCCCACTCTCCTGTCACACCTATATGCCCACTCTCACACCTATATGCCCACTCTCACACCTATATGCCAACTCTCCTGTCACACCTATATGCCCACTCTCCTGTCACACCTATATGCCCACTCTCCTGTCACACCTATATGCCCAATCTCCTGTCACACCTATATGCCCACTCTCCTGTCACACCTATATGCCCACTCTCACACCTATATGCCCACTCTCCTGTCACACCTATATGCCCACTCTCACACCTATATGCCCACTCTCCTGTCACACCTATATGCCCACTCTCCTGTCACATCTATATGCCCACTCTCCAGTCACACCTATATGCCCACACTCACACCTTTATGCCCACTCTCCTGTCACACATATATGCCCACTCTCCTGTCACACCTATATGCCCACTCTCACACCTATATGCCCACTCTCCTGTCACACCTATATGCCCACTCTCCTGTCACACCTATATGCCCACTCTCCTGTCACACCTATATGCACACTCTCCTGTCACACCTATATGCCCAATCTCCTGTCACAACTATATGCCCACTCTCCTGTCACACCTATATGCCCACTCTCACACCTATATGCCCAATCTCCTGTCACACCTATATGCCCACTCTCACACCTATATGCCCACTCTCCTGTCACACCTATATTCCCACTCTCCTTTCACACCTATATGCCCAATCTCCTGTCACACCTATATGCCCACTCTCCTGTCACACCTATATGCCCACTCTCACACCTATATGCCCACTCTCCTGTCACACCTATATGCCCACTCTCCTGTCACACCTATATGCCCACTCTCACACCTATATGCCCACTCTCCTGTCACACCTATATGCCCACTCTCACACCTATATGCCCACTCTCCTGTCACACCTATATGCCCAATCTCCTGTCACATCTATATGCCCACTCTCCTGTCACACCTATATGCCCACTCTCCTGTCACACCTATATGCCCACTGTCACACCTATATGCCCACTCTCACACCTATATGCCAACTCTCCTGTCACACCTATATGCCCACTCTCCTTTCACACCTATATGCCCAATCTCCTGTCACACCTATATGCCCAATCTCCTGTCACACCTATATGCCCACTCTCACACCTATATGCCCACTCTCCTGTCTCACCTATATGCCCACTCTCACACCTATATGCCCACTCTCCTGTCACACCTATATGCCCACTCTCATGTCACATCTATATGCCCACTCTCCTGTCACACCTATATGCCCACACTCACACCTTTATGCCCACTCTCCTGTCACACCTATATGCCCACTCTCCTGTCACACCTATATGCCCACTCTCACACCTATATGCCCACTCTCCTGTCACACCTATATGCCCACTCTCACACCTATATGCCCACTCTCCTGTCACACCTATATGCCCACTCTCCTGTCACATCTATATGCCCACTCTCCTGTCACACCTATATGCCCACACTCACACCTTTATGCCCACTCTCCTGTCACACCTATATGCCCACTCTCCTGTCACACCTATATGCCCACTCTCACACCTATATGCCCACTCTCCTGTCACACCTATATGCCCCCTCTCCTGTCACACCTATATGCCCACTCTCCTGTCACACCTATATGCGCACTCTCCTGTCACACCTATATGTCAACTCTCACACCTATATGCCCACTCTCCTGTCACACCTATTTACCCACTCTCCTGTCACACCTATATGCCCACTCTCCTGTCACACCTATATGCCCAATCTACTGTCACACCTATATGCCCACTCTCTTCTCACACCTATATGCCCACTCTCACACCTATATGCCCACTCTCCTGTCACACCTATATGCCCACTCTCACACCTATATGCCCACTCTCACACCTATATGCCCACTCTCCTGTCACACCTATATTCCCACTCTCCTTTCACACCTATATGCCCAATCTCCTGTCACACCTATATGCCCACTCTCACACCTATATGCCCACTCTCACACCTATATGCCCACTCTCACACCTATATGCCCACTCTCCTGTCACACCTATATTCCCACTCTCCTTTCACACCTATATGCCCAATCTCCTGTCACACCTATATGCCCACTCTCACACCTATATGCCCACTCTCCTGTCACACCTATATGCCCACTCTCACACCTATATGCCCACTCTCACACCTATATGCCCACTCTCACACCTATATGCCCAATCTCACACCTATTTGCCCACTCTCCTGTCACACCTATATGCCCACTCTCACACCTATATGCCCACTCTCACACCTATATGCCCACTCTCCTGTCACACCTATATGCCCACTCTCACACCTATATGCCCACTCTCACACCTATATGCCCACTCTCACACCTATATGCCCACTCTCACACCTATATGCCCACTCTCACACCTATATGCCCACTCTCACACCTATATGCCCACTCTCACACCTATTTGCCCACTCTCCTTTCACACCTATATGCCCACTCTCCTGTCACACCTATATGCCCAATCTCCTGTCACACCTATATGCCCACTCTCCTCTCACACCTATATGCCCACTCTCACACCTATATGCCCACTCTCACACCTATATGCCCACTCTCACACCTATATGCCCACTCTCACACCTATTTGCCCACTCTCCTTTCACACCTATATGCCCACTCTCCTGTCACACCTATATGCCCACTCTCCTGTCACACCTATATGCCCACTCTCCTGTCACACCTATATGCCCACACTCACACCTTTATGCCCACTCTCCTGTCACACCTATATGCCCACTCTCCTGTCACACCTATATGCCCACTCTCACACCTATATGCCCACTCTCACACCTATATGCCCACTCTCCTGTCACACCTATATTCCCACTCTCCTTTCACACCTATATGCCCAATCTCCTGTCACACCTATATGCCCACTCTCACACCTATATGCCCACTCTCCTGTCACACCTATATGCCCACTCTCACACCTATATGCCCACTCTCACACCTATATGCCCACTCTCCTGTCACACCTATATTCCCACTCTCTTTTCACACCTATATGCCCAATCTCCTGTCACACCTATATGCCCACTCTCACACCTATATGCCCAATCTCCTGTCACACCTATATGCCCACTCTCCTGTCACACCTATATGCCCACTCTCCTGTCACACCTATATGCCCACCCTCCTGTCACACCTATATGCCCAATCTCCTGTCACATCTATATGCCCACTCTCCTGTCACACCTATATGCCCACTCTCCTGTCACACCTATATGCCCACTCTCCTGTCACACCTATATGCCCACTCTCCTGTCACACCTATATGCCCACTCTCACACCTTTATGCCCACTCTCCTGTCACACCTATATGCCCACTCTCCTGTCACACCTATTTGCCCACTTTCCTGTCACACCTATATGCCCACACTCACACCTATATGCCTACTCTCCTATCACACCTATATGCCCACTCTCACACCTATATGCCCACTCTCACACCTATATGCCCACTCTCCTGTCACACCTATATGCCCACTCTCCTGTCACACCTATATGCCCATTCTCCTGTCACACCTATATGCTCAATCTCCTGTCACACCTATATGCCCACTCTCCTGTCACACCTATATGCCCACTCTCCTGTCACAACTATATGCCCACTTTCACAGCTATATGCCCACTCTCCTGTCACACCTATATTGCCCACTCTCCTGTCACACCTATATGCCCAATCTCCTGTCACACCTATATGCCCACTCTCCTGTCACAACTATATGCCCACACTCACACCTATATGCCCACTCTCCTATCACACCTATATGCCCACTCTCACACCTATGTGCCCACTCTCACACCTATATGCCCATTCTCCTGTCACACCTATATGCCCACTCTCCTGTCACACCTATATGCCCATTCTCCTGTCACACCTATATGCTCAATCTCCAGTCACACCTATATGCCCACTCTCCTGTCACAACTATATGCCCACTTTCACAGCTATATGCCCACTCTCCTGTCACACCTATATTGCCCACTCTCCTGTCACACCTATATGCCCACTCTCCTGTCACACCTATATGCCCACTCTCCTGTCACACCTATATGCCCACTCTCACACCTATATTTCCAATGTCCTATCACACCTATATGCCCACTCTCCTGTCACACCTATATTGCCCACTCTCCTGTCACACCTATATGCCCACTCTCACACCTATATTGCCCACTCTCCTGTCACACCTATATGCCCACTCTCCTGTCACACCTATATGCCCACTCTCCTGTCACATCGATATGCCCATTCTCCTGTCACACCTCTATGCCCACTCTCCTGTCACACCTATATGCCCACTCTCCTGTCACACCTATATTGCCCACTCTCCTGTCACACCTATATGCCCACTCTCCTGTCACATCGATATGCCCACTCTCCTGTCACACCTATATTGCCCACTCTCCTGTCACACCTATATGCCCACTCTCCTGTCACATCGATATGCCCACTCTCCTGTCACACCTATATGCCCAATCTCCTGTCACACCTATATGCCCACTCTCCTGTCACACCTATATGCCCATTCTCCTGTCACACCTATATGCCCACTCTCCTGTCACACCTATATGCCCACTCTTCTGTCACACCTATATGCCCACTCTCCTGTCACACCTATATGCCCACTCTCCTGTCACACCTATATGCCCATTCTCCTGTCACACCTCTATGCCCACTCTCCTGTCACACCTATATGCCCACTCTCCTGTCACACCTATATTGCCCACTCTCCTGTCACACCTATATGCCCACTCTCACACCTATATTGCCCACTCTCCTGTCACACCTATATGCCCAATCTCCTGTCACACCTATATGCCCACTCTCCTGTCACACCTATATGCCCATTCTCCTGTCACATCTATATGCCCACTCTCCTGTCACACCTATATGCCCACTCTCCTGTCACACCTATATGCCCACTCTCCTGTCACACCTATATGCCCATTCTCCTGTCACATCTATATGCCCACTCTCCTGTCACACCTATATGCCCACTCTCCTGTCACACCTATATGCCCACTCTCCTGTCACACCTATATTTCCCACCAAAATGCACGTTGATTAACCTCGGCAAGGATAAGTTAGATATAGACCGCCGTGGCATCAAAGGCGTCATTGAGCGCACGTGTGAACTAACGGTTACACTACACAGGGACACTGGATGCCACTTCTGGTTCTATTTATCTTAATTGTACCACTGGTATCCCTAAAGTTGGGCGCTCTTTAAAAAAATGTAGGTACACTAGTACTTATGGGAGAGTCTGGTGTGCTCCTGGTCACATGGACGACCCAGGTACAGTTTGACCGTTGATTCAAGCAGTACAACTTACCTCTTTGTGCATACCGTCCACTCAGATGCTAAGATAATGATTTGTGACTAGGCCCCTGCAATATATTAAAAAAAAACAACTTATAATTATAAGACAGAAACCTTTGTTGAAATTTGTTGTTACTTAAATGCAGTGCTCTCCACTACCTAAAAGATAAAGAGTAAAACTTTTTATTTAAATATTGCCTTTAGGTTTAGAAAGTTCAGAATTAAAATTATATTTCTTCATAGTATAAGGGTTATAAAACACTAGCAGTTGTATATGAAGACAAAAGTTTGAAGCTACTCGTAAATATAACTCAAAACAAAATAAGCTGACAGCTTAGGCGTGGCCTACACAATAAACCTTCAGATGTTTTTATCATGTTTATCTACGCGCATGACACGCCATTCACACGTCATATCCGGGTCAGCTTTGAGGCCCAGATAAACAGAATTCGTTTACACTAGATTGATGACCTTCACTGATGACAACGTTTGTTCATGAACTTGAAAGTAGGACGATATTAGATTTGAATATAATTTGTTCAAAGAGTACAATCTCTATGTCCAAACTGGGTTAGGGTTAAACGCGTTTGCAAGAATGCTTAATTCCACAGAGATCCAGGACAAATTTAGTTAGTTGGTTATTTCTCTATTCTCTAGCAGTTTCGCTATTCCAATTGTGAATCACTTCGTTTGTAACACATGAAAGCTTACGCAAGGCACATTTGTTAACTGAGAGAGAAAAAAAAATGTATTAAAGTAAAAGCTTTATTAAAAATTATAAGTCATTTCTAATGCTGGCAACGATAGATTATAGTCTATAGCAGGGGTCTCCAAACTTGTCAGTCCGAGGGCCGCATTAACTATCAAATTTCTGTTCGAGGGCCAGTTTTTTTCCAGACATGTCTTTTATTTTTATTCGCAAAGTTCCTCAGCCATCACCAACAAACGATTTTTCCTTGGACCAAAAGATCTCCGCGGGCCGGATGAGAGGACTTCGCGGGCCGCATCCGGCCCGCGGGCCGTAGTTTGGAGACCCCTGGTCTATAGGATTGAGTACTAGCGACTCATGTAAATTCTAGGTCAGTTATCTTGGCGAGCAGGATATTACCGCCCTCTTTCCCGTCATTACCCCAACGATCAATTACTTAATGTACATGACCCCCCCCTCCCAGCCCTAAAACTGCACTAGAATATTACCATAAGCTACTGTACATGACCCCCCCTCCCAGCCCTAAAACTGCACTAGAATATTACCATAAGCTAATGTACATGACCCCCCCTCCCAGCCCTAAAACTGCACTAGAATATTACCATAACCTAATGTACATGACCCCCCCCCCCCCCTAGAATATTACCATAAGCTACTCCCGGTCTACCTTGAGGTAGAGGTGTGGATAGGGATAATGTTAGGGATCAGCTATGATAGATTAAGGATAGAGTTAGGTATAGGGTTAGACCCAAGATACCAGCTGTTAAGGCACATGTTACCAGCTAAAGGTCCATATTACCAGCTGAAAGCACATGTTACCAGCTAAAGGTCCATATTACCAGCTTAAAGCACATGTTACCAGCTAAAGGTCCATATTACCAGCTTAAAGCACATGTTACCAGCTAAAGGTCCATATTACCAGCTTAAGGCACACGTTACCAGCTAAAGGTCCATATTACCAGCTTAACTAAAGCACATGTTACCAGCTAAAGGTCCATATTACCAGCTTAAAGCACATGTTACCAGCTAAAGGTCCATATTACCAGCTTAAAGCACATGTTACAAGCTAAAGGTCCATATTACCAGCTTAAGGCACATGTTACCAGCTAAAGGTCCATATTACCAGCTTAAAGCACATGTTACCAGCTTAAAGGGTGGGGATTGGGGGATGGGGTTAGACGACATAAAAGAGATTGAAGTCAAGACCGCGGGACATATTTTCACTGTATGGCGTCTTTCAAGCGCCAGACTCAATGGCGTCTGTCTGATCGTTACTTTGTAAAATACAAACTATCTTGTCGCATGCAAAACGTTTGGAGTTCTTACAAACGTACCAAACGTGAGTGCAGTGTAGATTCTTTTAATGTGTCCATCGTGCACTTGCAATTTCTCCATTCTTCTAATAATAATCGACAGCTGATGGGTTAGCCAGCCCGACTGTTTTACTTGTGTTATCACTTGCTCAATGAGAAAAAAAAAGGTTGCTCACGTTAAGCACACCATTCCACTTGTCTGGCGTTTGCTTTATAGCCATTCATAGCCAGTAAAAAAAAAATCAAAAGAATTCTACTTTATCGGATTTCTTGGCCAAAGTTCAAAAGGGCATGTAAACTTTTGAAGCTCCATCTGTCATTGCTAAAAAACCCTTGACGTTTGTAAAGCCTAAGAAAGAGATCGATTTTACTGTGAGAGCTCTGATGTCTATCCGGGTAGTGAGATCTTTTCGTCAGCCAGCTACACTAAACACAATTCAGCCACACCGCGGGCGCCTACTCTGGGGGGGGGGGCGCCAAAAGGGGTGGAATTTTTTTTTTAAACTGATTTTATGCTGCAGCTTTTAATTATAAACAGTACAAGTTAAGAAACGTAATGACCACAAGCCTTTACATACTGGTTTAACTCTTTTCTACCTTGATAGTGTAACTAAAACATGTACCCGTACGAAAGAGTGACCGGCAAAAACCGCTCTCCGGCTTTTCCTAGATGGGGGTGGGGGTGGGGGGGGGGGTGCACTACTTTTTCGCGACCAAAATCGTAGGAATTTACACTAGATTGGTTAGTCGGTAAACTTTACCACTTATAAAAGAAACTAACTGTTTTAAAGCGAATTTTACAATTGTTTAACCGTAAAAAACTGACGTAAAAAAAAAGTGACTTTTAATTTTTTTATCAAGAGGGTGAAAGGGGGTGGGCGCTTTTTAATCGCAAGGGTTTACACTTTATTGGTGAGTGGATAACCTAAATCAGTTAGAAAAGAAACTAATTTCATTGAAGTGCATTGCACGAGTGTCTAACATTTGAAAAAAAAGTTAGTTACGTTACAACCTGCTCTACCAACTTTGTCCAAGATGGTGGGGAAAAGATGTGGGTGTGGGGGGGGGGGCGCTTTGTCGCGAACAAAAATCTCAAGTATTTGTACTGGATTGGTTTTAACCCCTAGATAATAAACTAATTGTATTAAAGCGTATTGTGTTACAGTAAAATTTAAAAAAATGTATGGTGGGTGGTCGTGGCGCGCTTTTTCGTGAATGTAAATGGGAAGAATTTAACACTTAGAATATAAACCAATTGTATTAACGCGTAATGTACAATTTCACTAGCCAGTTTTGTTAAGAAACGACGCGACTAGTTCTTTGTAAGATTCTTACTATTCACTCGACTTCAACGTGAAAGATCAGATACTTTTACTTGATTGCATTACATCTTGCCTGGATCACTGTGTTAAAGAGAAATAAATATCACGGATTCTTGGATTGCTATCCGATTAGTAAAATAGCATATAGCATACGGACGGAGTAGGTGGGTGGAAGATTGTAGGAAAAAAAGTCATAGGAAAAAAAGTCACAGAAAAAAGTCACAGGAAAAAAAGTCACAGGAAAAAGTCACAGGAAAAAAGTCACAAATATATATTTGCTTGGAATTTGTTAATACTTTTATGTATTAAATATTCAGAGATTGCAAATTAACTTAGCATTAATTAAATGTAATGTAATGTGTGTATGTTGTATACGCATAGTAATTTTTATAATTCATCTAAAAATATTTAGTTTGAAGTATGTAGATTGTAATTATGTTAAATATAATATTAATAGCATTTAATAGAATGCTCCAAGGTCCACGGTTTTCATCGTGTTTTTTTAAAAATACCAACATCTGACTTACTGCCCTCAACTCATCGCAACAATAGTTATGTTTAGTTCAACCACCTTTACTGCCCACATTTATCACGCTCATTACATAACAAAACTTAGGATCAAAACAGAAAGCCGACAAGGTTCAAAGGCTGTCATTGACACAAAACGTAAAAAGTAAAGTTCCCTTTTCAAACCAATCAGAGTTGGTTGGACTCAGGGACAGTCTACTGACTTGAACCCGGATTCAAACTGGAGACTTACGGGTTAGCAGTTCACCTCTCTACCGCTAGACCACTCCGTCCCTTAGAAACAAAACGCCAACAACACGAAATATGTTCGGACAATGCCTACTGAAGAGAGGCCGACCAGAGAATAGCCTACGGCAAAGCATATGCAAAACACATTGATGTGCCTAACTTTCGTTTATAATTAATTTTTCTACTGCGTATTTAACTAATTACGTAACAGAAGTTGAGATTGTTGTGTAAATTATGTTAGAGTATTTTTACTTACAATTGTTATAAACCATAATGCTTTTTACGTCTGTAAATAATTTATGCTACAAAAAAAAAAACAACCCACTACATATAACATACTAAATTTTACAATTCTTAACAAAAAAAATCAAAATATTTCTAAAAATATTTGACTTTTTTCTGTGACTTTATTTCTGTGACTTCTTTCCCGATAAAATTTTTCCGTTGTGACTTTTTTCAGTGACTTTTTTACTTTCTTGTATATACAAAGTATAGAGAAAGTCTTGTAATCGTGCAAAAAAAAAAATCGAGATTTTTGCAAATCTCGACGTTTTACACATCCCTGAGTCGGAAAACATAGTTTTGCAATCTTGTCCGTATGTCTGTGTGTGTGTGTGTGTGTGTGTATGTATGTATGTCGGTGTGTCGGTGTGTGTATAAACACGACAACTTGAGTACCGTTTCAGCTAGAATGATGAAATTTCATATAGAAGTATTTTATCAAAATCGTAGATCCATATCAACTTTTGAGCTATTTCCGATAACCGGAAGTGGTACTTTTTCTACTTTGAATTTTTCAAAAGCCTATAACTTATGAACTATTTCAGATAGATAAAAGAAATTTCACATGTAAGTAAAAGAGCTAATTATCTACCTTTTGTCAAATTTTGAGTAATTTCCGTTGACCGAAAGTAGTAATTTACGCTATTTCCGATTTCTCAAAAAACGCATGTAAATTTATAAAGTACTAATAATATTGCGCACTATTATGCACATTTTATTTGGCGTTCACTTGGTGTGCAATTCTTTTTTCTCAAGATTGTATTCTATTTTAAAAAGTTTAAGTATTTAAAATGGATTAAAAATCATGTATATATCCCGAGTTGCCATCCCCTGTTGTTTTATATAAGAACGAGCCAACCCGCGGCGAATCAAACGCCGATATTTAGCTGTTTTATTTTCTTCTTTTCAGTAATTCATAATTTGAATGCTGCCACTGAAAATATTTGCTTTAAAACACTAAAAACCTCCTTTCCCCTAACCCCTACCATCCCCCTCCCCCTGAAAGCAGCCTCCTCTTAGTTACCTCCCCTAAGTTTAAAATCGTTTCAAACTAAACTATATGCCCCTAATAGCCGTCACTAATCCCGGCTCTACGATTGTAAACATTTAGCATGAACCACAGCTCGCCAGACCATGTGGGGGTGGGGGTGGTAGCGATATGCCTAGAGAGGAAGAGAGGGGCTGCTAGTAGGCGTACTTACAGCTTGGTGTTGTCTATGGTCTCCAAGAAGAGAATTATATATATATAGATATTCGAGAAAGTTTATGGGAGATCACTCCCGGTTTATTTTCCTAGCAAAAACTGTGAATTTTTTTCTGTTTTTTTTTTCCTGTGACTTTTTTCTGTGTTTTTTTTTCCTGTGACTTTTTTCCTGTGCTTTTTTTCCTGTGACTTTTTTCTGTGTTTTTTTTTCCTGTGACCTTTTTCTGTGTTTTTTTTCCTGTGACTTTTTTCAGTGTTTTTTTTCCTGTGACTTTTTTCTGTGGTTTTTTTCCTGTGACTTTTTCTGTGTTTTTTTTCCTGTGACTTTTTTTCTGTGGTTTTTTTCCTGTGACTTTTTTTCTGTTTTTTTTTCCTGTGACTTTTTTCTGTTTTTTTTCCTGTGACTTTTTTTCTGTGTTTTTTTCCCTGTGACTTTTTTCTGTGTTTTTTTCCCTGTGACTTTATTTCTGTGTTGTTTTTTTTCCTGTGACTTTTTCCTGTGTTTTTTCCTGTGATTTTTTTCCCGTTCACCGGGAAGAAGACTATTGCCAAATTTTTAAGAGCTAAAAAATTAGGATATTGTACAGAGTTGATCATTTTTACAGAGTATAGAGAAAGTATTGTAATCGTGCACAAAAATCATATGAAATTTTGACAGTTTTCACAGTTTTACTCCTCAGTCCTTCATCACATCCGGATATAGAGGACTTATTTTAATCGGGCAAAAATTATAAATCCAGATTTATCAAAATTTTGGCGTTTTATGCGTAATGGAGTTGGAAAAACTGGATTATCCAATTCTGTCCATATGTCTGTTTGTGTGTAAACACGAGAAATTGAGTACCCTTACAGGGAGGTTGATGAAATTTCAAAATAAGTATTACATCAAAATCGTAGAGCGATTTCCGATAACCGGAAGTGGAACTTTGTCTACTTTAAATTTTTCAAAAGCCTATATCTTGCGTACTATTTCAGATAGATAAATGAATTTCACATGTAAGTAAAGAATCTAATACTCTGCCAAATTTTGAGTAATCTTCGTTTACCGGAAGTAGTATTTTTCGCTATTTCCGATTTCTAAAACAAACGCATGTGAATTTATAAAGTACTAATATTATTGCGCACTTTTATGCACATTTTATATGGAATTCACTTGGTGTGCTATTCTTTTTTTCTACGAGATTTTATTGTATTTTAAAAAGTGTAAGTCTTAGTATTTAAAATGGATTAAAATCATGTCTATATCCCGAGTTGCCATCCCCTGTTTAGGGGAGATCACTCTCGGTTTTTTCGATTGCGTGTTTCATAACAAGTCATAATACTGCAATGTTCATATAGTTCAGGCCACTAGACCTACTAAACGAGGTAAAAATGGTACAACACGACGACTGCTAATGCTTTGTTACTTTGTTCAACCTAACTGGTAATTTAAAACTGCAATACACTATTATTGAAATTGTTCTAAAGACAAGACCAAAAGTAGACCAAATAAGCTTGCACCTTTTACAAACTACACTCTAAAATAGTGGTTTTTAACCTTTTTGAGGTACCGAACCCTACCAGTTTCATATGCGCCTTCACTGAACCCTTCCTATTAGTTGTATCGTCCACACTGACAAAATCTGATCGGGAATCCTATGAGTCATGTGTGCGCTATGACCTTCGCCAAAACCCCGAGACTGACTTACCGAACTTGGGTTCGATCGAACACGTATTTAGAACCACTGCTCTAATCGTTTTAATTCTTTATACATATAATATTTAATATAATTAAATAGCATGTTCCAACCTTCTTTTTTTCTTAGTGTTTGTTAAATACGAACTTTAAATTAGCGCGAAATGGCATAAAGACGTGGTTAATGTAACTTGCTGTCCTCAACTCATTGCAACAATAGGTCAACCACCCGTACTTCCCACATTTATCACGCTTATTAGATAACAAAGGAAAGAATCAAATCAGAAACCCGACACAGTACAAAGGCTGTAATTGACGCAAAACGTGACCTTTTTACAGAATTTTTTTTTCCTTTGTGACTTTTTATCTGTTCACCAAAAGGAATATGGGTCTTTTGGTACTGCAAGTTGGTTTAGAATAAAGCGGGAGTGATCTCCTCTAATATTCTAATATTTTCTCTAATACTCTAATATTCTAAAACTTTCTCTAATATTCTAATATAACACTACGGGGGATGGCAACTCGGGATAAAGACATGATTTTTAATCAATTTTCAATTACTTTTACTTTTTAAAATATAACAGAATCTCGTAGAAAAAGAATTGCGCACCAAGTGAACAGCAATGTGTGTTTAATAGTGCGAAATATTAGTCTAATATATAAAGTTCAATTCTGTATGTATGTTTGTAAAATGTTTGTCGTGGATTACAAAGGAGTATATGAAAAAACGATACTTCTTTGGATTCAAGTGTTAGATTTTTAAACTGTTCAAGGTCTAAATTTATGCGTTAAAAAATTAATATTGAAAGTGTTTTAAAACAATTTTCAGTTTGCATACTTAAAATAACAATTTTTAATATGAATATTATTTAAAATAATTTTAAAAATCTCAATGTCAATAAAATTGTGTCTGAAAATTATTTGCATTTAGTCCTTTAGCGCTCATTACGTCCCTTGATTAGGAAAAAAAATACTTCCCTTTAAAAAAAAATACAACGGGTGGAAAAGAATTTATTTTTTAATACTGTGTTGGGAAAAAAATAATTACATAATTTAGCGGGGATAGATCAATTGCAATGTTGTAGGTATTTTTAATACTGCCTTTTATTTATTCTATACACTGAACGTACTGTTTACTAATTATTTTTAAAATCAATAATAGTTAATAAGCCAGGTACTACATGTCCTAAATTTTTATTTCTTCCCGTTTACGGATAAGCTTGGAGTATAATTGTTCACTAAATTGAAAAAAGGCGCGTCCACCGGCACCCCAGTAGGGTTGAATTTGGCGCCCTGGGCTATCCTGTTAGCGCTATGGTGCATAATTTCGCTTTAAACTGTGCAATAGACTATGGATAAGAAATATTACTATAGTCTTTATGTGAATAAAATCCGGGCGTCCTCCGGCGAACAGACAGGTATTTTTAATACTGCCTTTTATGTATTCTTTACGCTGTACTTACTGTTTTCTTCTTCTTATTTTTAATCAAAGACAGTTGAAGTAACAAATAACATCTTTATTCGGGAATAGAAATTCCCGCAGGTTATTATTAGTGTCTTTTTTGCGTTTTCGTTCTTGTCTGTCCTTTTTTTGCGCACGAAGGTGTTCGTTTTTGTCGGTCGCACCAGAAAGTTCTTTTATAGACGCCTGCACCAAACTACAAGAAGGCATACAATTTTATATAATACTAGCCGTCCCGGTTTGTGTTGTGTTTGTGTTGTGTTTGTGTTGTTTTGTGTTGTTTTGTGTTGTGTTTATGTTGTGTTTGTGTTGTGCTTGTGATGTGTTTGTGTTGTGTTTGTGTTGGGTTTGTGTTGTGTTTGTGTTGTGTTTGTGTTGTGTTTGTGTTGTGTTTGTGTTGTGTTTGTGTTGTGTGTGTTGTGTTGTGTTTGTGTTGTGTTTGTGTTGTGTTTGAGTTGTGTTTGAGTTGTGTTTATGTTGTGTTTGTGTTGTGTTTATGTTGTGTTGTGGCTGTGTTTGTGTTGTGTATGTGTTGTGTTGTGTTTGTGTTGTGTTTGTGTTGTGCTTGTGATGTGTGTGTGTGTTGTGTTGTGTTTGTGTTGTGTTTGTGTTGTGTTTGTGTTGTGTTTGTGTTGTGTTTGTGTTGTGTTTGTGTTGTGTTTGTCTTTGTGTTGTTTTGTGTTGTGTTTATGTTGTGTTTGTGTTGTGTTGTGTTGTGTTTGTGTTGTGTTTGTGTTTTTGTTGTGTTTGTGTTGTGTTTGTGTTGTGTTTGTGTTGTGTTAGTGTTGTGTTTGTGTTGTGTTTGTGTTGTGTTTGTGTTTGTTTGTGTTGTGTTTGTTTTGTGTTTGTGCTGTGTTTGTTTTGTGTTTATGTTGTGTTTGTGTTGTGCTTGTGTTTTGTTTGCTGTGTGTTTGTGTTGTGTTTGTGTAGTGTTTGCGTTGTGTTTTAGTTGGGTTTTCTTTTGTAGTTGGTTTGTTTTCGTTTGCTTTTTCGTTTGTTTTTTCTTTGTATTTGTGTAAGTATTTGTGTTTGTGGTTAGGTTTTTGTTTTCGTTTGTGTTTGTATTTGTAATTGTGTTTGCGTTATGTTTGCCTTTTTTTTGTTTTGGTTTTGGTTGGTTGTGGTTAGGGCGGGCAATGCCGGGTATTTGATGATTACTAAACACACAGATAATGGTCCTTGACAGGTTTTCATAGAGGCCAGAACAGAAC
>NW_026732631.1:97500-120000 GCF_028476545.2 Physella acuta | reverse complement strand
ACCACTAATTTTGCGCTTAATCGGAAGTGCCTAGCTAGCCGAGATGATAGTGTTATAGACTTATAGTTACCGTGAAGACAATAAATAATTGAGTTTCTTTATTAAACTATTTTAGTCCTTAAATATTTGATATAAATCTTTGATTTTTAGCTTCACGGATCTTTTAATTCGAGAATTTAAAAAAAATTATCTAGACTGCAGCCAGCCGTATATTGTAGATCTAAATTCTAGATCTAGTTTCTAGCTCTATCTAGATTCTATATCTAGGTCAATAATAAATTTCTATACTAATTATTCTATATTAATCTACGTTTGTTTAGCAATGGAATTTGCTAAATTAGGATATAATTAAATACTATATAATATTTGAGTAATTTAAATTTATTTATATTAAACGATGTCTTAATAAATTTACCTCAATAAATTTGCACTTTTTGTATGTGCCCAGTTAGCTGAGATAATAGTGTAACAGTTACTATGCTGGTAGTATGGGTTCGCGACAGATCATGTCAATGTTTAATTTTTTTTTTAATTTTTATTTTTAAATGTGAATGATAATTTTGTCCATCGGGACTTTGCGGTATACGGGGCAGGTGAAGTTGGGTAGGTGTAGAGTTTACCTTTGACCTCAGCATATGAAGGGACAGTGTGGTTAGACCCATGCTCAGCCGAAATCGATGTTTTTAAACATATGGTTATTCAAAATGACGGATAGTCAACTTCTAAAATTAGGCGTTTAATTTTGTCTCCATATGGGATATGCTCTGTTTTTTTCCTATTTTTTAAAATAAAAATGTAAAGCCTTTTGAATACTTTTAATATGTTTTGTCCATTGAAAGTAAGTATCAAACAGCAATTAAAGGTTTGAAAACATTTTTGGTTTTCAAAGAAACTGAAAAAAACCTCCGCCATTTTGAATTTTTTGTCACTTTTAAAAATGCTAAAGCTTTTATTATTTACTTTACATGTTTGATTTACAATAGAGTTACATGACTAAAAACCATTGCGCGCCTACTGAACGTGATGGCGCAGCCATTGAACGTGATGGCACAGCTATTGAACGTGATGACGCGTGTGGTGTGGTTGGATAGACATGCCTACTAATTCGGTCCAAATTTTTATTAATTCATAAAAAATTAATTAGGCATCCAATTAAGTCAAATTTAATGTCACTATGCATTGTCTTCATGTTTTGACCCACGTGCCAAATGTGAATCGTATCGGTCAAGTAGAAGTGTCCGAATTTTCACTCCGGCGTTTCTATCTAGACTGACGACAGACTGTCGACAGAGGAAGTGAGTTAAATAAAAGCTTGTAAAAATTCATAAAAATTTTTTTTTCGTAAAAAACGTTTTAATAACAAGCTTTTATGTAATGATGCACTAAAAAGTAGAAAATAAATTATACACTACTATTTAAATTACTATAAAGAAAAGCGTGGGTCACTTTAGTACTTTAGTACCTATTGTATACCTTTACTAATATTTGAGAAGAGACCCACGCTTTTCTTTATAGTAATTTAAATAGTAGTGTATAATTTATTTTCTACTTTTTAGTGCATCTTTTTAGCTCACCTTTTTCAGTGACCGGCATATGGAGGGATAGTGTGATCAGCACTATTCCCAACCGCCTGCAATTTCCTTAACATGAGTCAGGTACACATCAGACATGGGTGGACTCGAGCCGAGAATCAGAACTCGAGACTTTTGATTTGATTTCCCTACCCCGCCCCGCTATTGTATGCTGAAGTATGACATTTCCTCGGAGGGGGGGGGGGTCTGTTATTTGTATTGATGAGTAACAATAGGGATCGGCGTGGTCTATGGTAACGCTTATGGCCGCAAAGCCGATAAGTCTCTAATTAGAGCCCCCGGGAAGGTTAGGTTTAATAGCCTGGGACAGCAACCCTTCTAGGAGAGACAACTGGATAGCTGGGGAAGCAACCCATCTAGGAGAGACAACTTAATAACTGGGGGCAGCAACCCATCTAGGAGAGACAACTAGATAGCTGGGGACAGCAACCCGTCTAGGAGAGACAACTCTATTAGCTGGGGACAACAACCCATCTAGGAGAGACAACTCGTTAGCTGGGGACAGCAACCCATCTAGGAGAGACAACTCGATAGCTGGGGAAGCAAACCATCTAGGAGAGACAACTCTAGTTAGCTGGGGACAGCAACCCATCTAGGAGAGACAACTCGATAGCTGGGGAAGCAAACCATCTAGGAGAGACAACTCTAGTTAGCTGGGGACAGCAACCCATCTAGGAGAGACAACTCGATAGCTGGGGAAGCAACCCATCTAGGAGAGACAACTCGATAGCTGGGGACAGCAACCAATCTAGGAGAGACAACTAGATAGCTTGGGACAGCAACCCGTCTTGGAGAGACAACTCGTTAGCTGGGGAAGCAACCCATCTAGGAGAGACAACTCTAGTTAGCTGGGGACAGCAACCCATCAAGGAGAGACAACTCGATAGCTGGGGAAGCAAACCATCTAGGAGAGACAACTCTAGTTAGCTGGGGACAGCAACCCATCTAGGAGAGACAACTCGATAGCTGGGGAAGCAACCCATCTAGGAGAGACAACTCGATAGCTGGGGACAGCAACCAATCTAGGAGAGACAACTGGATAGCTGGGGACAACAACCCTTCTAGGAGAGACATCTGGATAGCTGGGACAGCAACCCATCTAGGAGAGACAACTCTAGTTAGCTGGGGACAGCAACCCATCTAGGAGACATCTGGATAGCTGGGGAAGCAACCCATCTAGGAGAAACATCTGGATAGCTGGGGAAGCAACCCATCTAGGAGAGACATCTGGATAGCTGGGGAAGCAACCCATCTAGGAGAAACATCTGGATAGCTGGGGAAGCAACCCATCTAGGAGAGACATCTGGATAGCTGGGGACAGTAAACCATCTAGGAGAGACAACTCGATAGCTGGGGACAGCAACCCATCTAGGAGAGACAACTCAATAGGTGGGGACAGCAACCCATCTAGGAGAGACAACTCCATAGCTGGGGACAGCAACCCATCTAGGAGAGACAACTGGATAGCTGGGGACAGTAATTGAGTAAACCATTTAGGAGAGACAACTCGATAGCTGGGGAAGCAAACCATCTAGGAGAGACAACTCCATAGCTGGGGACAGCAACCCATCTAGGAGAGACAACTCGATAGCTGGGGAAGCAACCCATCTAGGAGAGACAACTCGATAGCTGGGGACAACAACTCATCTAGGAGAGACAACTCGATAGCTGGGGAAGCAACCCATCTAGGAGAGACAACTCGATAGCTGGGGACAACAACTCATCTAGGAGAGACAACTCGATAGCTGGGGGCAGCAACCCATCTAGGAGAGACAACTCGATAGCTGGGGACAGCAACCCATCTAGGAGAGACAACTAGATAGCTGGGGACAGCAACCCATCTAGGAGAGACAACTGGATAGCTGGGGAAGCAACCCATCTAGGAGAGACAACTGGATAGCTGGGGAAGCAACCCATCTAGGAGAGACAACTGGATAGCTGGGGACAGTAAAAACTCCATTAAACAAATGCTTCCTTGTAATATATTCTTTGCTTGACTAAGGCTATAGAAGCAAGTCCAGAAAAAAGGATGAACTTGGAGTGAACGGGCAATATGGCGCCTAACTCGTTGACATGTAATAGTTGTGTTGGAGTAGATCCTGTCCAACATTACCGTAGCAACAGGGGGAGGGGTTAAAATGATTTTTAAAAAAAATGACAACCTTTAGGATAAAGTTTATGGTTTTAGGTAAGATAAAACATTTGTGAACGATATGTTTCGTTTTCTAATATAGACGTTTTGAGTTTATGAAAAAGATTTTTATGATCAAATTAAGTTTCGTCATAAATATCTACATTTAAATTGACTGTCGAGACAGCTGACATTAGTTCTTTTGTTAATTAATAATTTTAGTGTCAGTTTCAGGTTTATTCTAACAACTAGCCGTCCCGGCCAGGCCCTGCTCTGGCTTTTGTGAAAAACCTTTCTGTTAAAGGCCATTACCTGTGTGTTTAGTAATCATCATAAACCCGGCATTGCCCACCCAAACCACAACCAACCAAAACAACAAAACGCAAACATAAAGTTAACACAATTACAAATACAAACGAAAACAAAAACCTAACAACAAACTCAACCACAAACACCAATACAAACACAAAGAAAAAACAAACAAAAAAGCAAACGAAAACAAAAACATAACAACAAACCCAACCACAAACACCAATACCAACCAATAACAACACAAAAAACTAAAAAGCAAACGAAAGCAAACCAAATAAAAACGCAAAACCAACCAAAAACACAAATACAAACCCAAAGAAAAAAAAACAAACAAAAACGAAAAAAGAAAGAACAAAAACGAACCAAATCAAACCGCAACCACTAACGCAAACCCAACCTAAACACAAAGAAAACACTAACGCGAACATAAACGCAAAGTGCTCACAGTCTAGCCCGGGGCGGAATCGCCTGTTTTAGCTTAATAAACGACTATAGTACCCCAACTTATTCATAGTCTTTTGCGCTCACTTAAACGAACGCGCCTGTTTCAATTTAATGAACAATTATAATACTCCAAGCTTATCCGTAAAATACCTACAACATTTGCACTTGATCAATCCCCGCTAATTATGTAATTATTTTTTTTTCCAACACCAAAACAAAGTAATAAAAAAAAAATTCTTTTCCACTAATGCAATGGTTTTATAAAGGGAAGTAATTGTGTTTTCCTAATTTATTAAAGGGAAGTAAGTGCTATAGGACTAAATAAAGACATAATTAGAATTTTTGTAAAAGATGATATTTTTTTAAAACTTGTGTTTAATGAACATGCCGAAAATTATTACTTTCAGTTTGATAAATGAAAATTATTTCTCAAAACTTTCAATATTAATTTTTTAACTCATAAATTTAGACCATAAGGACTTTAATTATCTAACACTTAAATCCATAAAAGATCCACGACAAACATATGTGTTACATACAGAATTGAGCTTTATATATTAGATATGTACATTATTTTGCACAATTATTGCAACACTTCAGAAGATAGATAGAATATAGAAGTATCGAAATGTTTTTGGAAGCTAAAAATAAGTATCAAAACATACTGTGGTTTTAAGGGGGTAGGCCCCGGTAAATAAATACTTTCTTAATACTAGAGAGCAAACAATTATTATTTTATCTAAAGCTTTTTAAAGATACATCCGCATCAGTGTTTCAACTACAAAAAAGTTATTGGTGTGAAAATCTTGAAAAAAAAAACCTTTCGTAGGATTTCCACCAATCATAATATATATATATATATATATATATATATATATATATATATATATATATATATATATATATATATATATATATATATATATATATATATATATATAAATTCTCTTCTGGGAGCCGTTAGAAAACAAGCTGCAAGCGCCTCCTTGCAGTCCCCTCTCTTTCTCTCTATCACTATCACTACCACCCCCACCCCACCCCCACATTGTCTGGTGAGCTGTGGTCACGCTGTTTACATTTTAAAATCATAGAGACGGGTTTGGTGACGGCTATTAGGGGCAGATAATTTAGTTTGAAACGATTTTAAACTTAGAGGAGGTAACTAAGAGGAGGCTGCTTTCACGTGGGCTGTTTTAAAGCAAATATTTTCAGTGGCAGCATTGGTACTGTCGAATTCACAAATTATGAATTACTGAAAAGTAGAAAATAAAACAACTAAATAGCGGCGTATGATACGCCGCGGGTCGGCTCGTATATATATATATATATATATATATATATATATATATATATATATATATATATATATATATATATATATATATATATATATATATATATATATATATATATATATATATATATATATATATATATTACGCACAGTAAGCAATGAATTCATAATTTTCTACCATATGTTGGGGGCACTCAGCTAAAAAATTTAAGTGCAGATTATTATAAATTTTCAAATTGTGGGTTCGTTAAAATAACTTAATTTAATACCCCAAACTTCCCCAAAATTAATTTTTCCACCAAATTCCCAACGAGTTATTGTTATATTAACTCAGTCAATAACAGTTTTATAATCCATGCGATTTAGCTTGACTTGAACGAGGAGCTATTAGGCAACCCAAGTGGATCAATTGTTGGTAGCTTTAGCGGATTAGCTAGGATAAAAACCACGCGAACGAAGCACCAGCTAAACGCCCTCACGAACGAAGCACCATCTAAACGCCCTAACGAACGAAGCACCATCTAAACGCCCTCACGAAATAACAACTATCTAAAAACCCATAAAGTTGAGTAACGAGTTAACTGGGAGATACAACAGTGTCGACAGTGACAAAATGAGATATCCCTCCACAGTTCATAGATAGACTGTCTAAGCTAATAAAACCATTTTCCTTTGATGCTGTATATTCGTGTGTAGGATATGTTTTCATGCACTACTGGGTGCAACCTGTTGCCTAGCGCTTACAGGAAAATAACAATCACTGTATTACGCTAACACTTGAGGCGGTATAACATTTCAAATAATATTCAAGCCAAATCAAGATTTTAACTTACGGTCATATGTGGGCGTCTAGGGGATAGGCGAGCTCAATAAGGCCACCTAAACTCAATTAGGCAATTTTATGATATTAAGTAGGCCACCCAAATTCATCCGAAAAAGGAACTGAAAAAATCAATACGCAGGAAGCTTTACAAGTGATGTGTTGCAATGATCCAGCTAAATTTAAATTACTTCACTATAAACATAGGCTATTTAAATGACTGTGTTAATAAATTAGCACTTAAATATAACAACAACTAATCTAATCACATTTCTCTTCGATTGCCTAAAATACATTTAGTATCTTCACAATAATTGGACAGGGTGAACATTTCTCTGATCCTTGCTATCACTTTAGAAGAGTAATCTCTTAATTTATTTTATTATGTAGCTAGCCGTGGGTATCCGTTTATATTTTTACTGTTATGTTAATTTGGAATATTTTTTATTATAAAATAGTTATTAGTTGAAGCCCAATGTACTTGATAAGTAGATTTATAGAATTGAGATCTAAATCAAATTTGAATGAAATAGTTCATTTATTCATATTCTAAATTTAGAAGATGACGCCATTAGTTTTGTGTACTTTCCGTAGTTTCAGCATGTGGCATGTGACGTCATTGTTTATTGGGTTGTTGTCACACCATAAACACTTTTACGGTTGCATAAAAAAATGAGTTTCTACATTTGAATATCGGTTTATTTTTATTTCTTTCTTTGAATAAAATTTAGTTTATACATTTAAAACATCCACCATATTATTTTCATCAAAAGTCCGTATCATTAAGTTCTCCATATATCGATGAAGATACTGATCTCTTAGGCTCGGGACGTGCGGACAGAGAGCGAGAGAGAAGTGCGCACGTTGGCTTTTATATATTAGGTTAGTATGTTTTGTGCTAAAAACAACAAATATTTATGTTTATATAAAAACTATGCCACTTCTCTCCACACTCCCCTAGTAAAATTAAGCTTACCTAACATTTCAATTAAATGCATATTCAACAGTAATGGTTGGGATGGCATATGTAGTCAAATCGGGCTTTAAAGTAAAGAAGTTTGTGACAAAACGCTCATTTTTAGAGGAAACAGACGTGAAAATTTCCTAGAATTCTGAAAGTTATTTGAAAGATCAGAAGAAGAGTAAATACCCATTCCGGTTAACGGGAATCGCTCAAAAGTTTAAAGACGTCTACACATTGGATATGATACTTAAATATTAATTAACGTCAATCAACCTGATCAACACATATGCATATACACACGGGCGCACGAACGCGCACACAGACACACACAGACAGACACAGACACACACAAACACACACTTTTATCCTGAGGACTGTTTTTTTTGTATCTCCAGATGAACCCAAGAATTTGCCGGAGTTAGCTGACTGATTTCTATGAATGACGACACTGGGATGATGAACAAAAAAATCAAATTAAAATGACCTGCAGATAATGCCAAGACAAATGTCTGTAATAAATTCACGATTGAATCCTCTCGATAACTGTCCTTTTGGTGAGTCGTGCAGGAATCTTAGCCTGGATATTCTTAGTTTCTCTAGAATTAACCCGAATTTAAGCTCCTTTAACTCTACCGTTAGTGCTGATGAATCGGCAAATCTTCTGTCCAACGAGGCCATCGCCAGCTTGATTGTTTTGTACTCGCTGACCATCCTCTTCTCGATAGCAGGCAACATTTTGGTGGTCGCCGTCTTCACCAAGGGTCGTCGCTGTCGGACTGACATCCGGCCTTTTCTCATTAACTTGGCCGTCGCCGACCTGATCATGGCCTTGTTTTGTATGCCCTTCACATTTACGTTTGTTATGATTCGAACCTGGATATTTTCTAGCCCCATGTGTCCCCTTGTACTGTTCATGCAACACCTCTCGGTATCGGCCAGTGTCTTCACAAACATGGCCATAGGCATAGACCGATTCCTAGTCGTGACCTTTCCCCTCCGGGCCAGGATGAGCAGTCAGAGGGCCAGGTATACGCTATTCATCATCTGGCTCTGCTCTCTGGCGCTCTCTTCGGTCCAACTCATTGTGGGTAAAGCCAAAGACAAAGGCAGTTTTGTGGACTGTGACGAGGAGTGGTCATCAAGCGGAGCACGTCGGACGTTCACCATGTTTGTACTGCTGATCACTTACATCACTCCACTGATTATTTTAGCTGTTACTTATTCAATCGTGGCTATTTTATTGTGGAAAAGAACAGCCCCGGGTAATGCACACGAAGAAAGGGATTCACAGCAGCTCAAGGCAAAGAGAAAGGTTAGATTTTGTTTTTTCCCACAGTGCAAGTGACTAAATTCATGCTTGAATCATCAGTTGCTTTGTGTAGCATAACATGCATTATATATTGAGTGTTATCGTCTCTCTCAACTGACTGAGATAATTTAGTGATGATCTCAGCGCCTGGCCAGAGTTTCTTCCAGGCATCTCTTCGGGGGGGCGAAGCCCCCCCGAAAAATTTTCACCGCCCCCCCCCCCGAACGAAATGAAATTTATATAATTTATATAGAAAATATATACTTTTAACAGTGTCCGCCCCCCCCCCCCCCCGAAGAAAGTTTACCGCCCCCCCGAAGATTTCAAGTGCCCCCCCCGGAGAAAAAAGTCTGGAAGAAACGCTGCGCCTGGCTTGTCTCTTTTGACTATAAATAGAGTTAAAACAAGAGAACAAATATTAACTTAGCCAGAATAGTTTCGTATTTGTAAAATGCGCCCTCTTTATTTTTTACTTTCTCGTATATACGAAGTATAGAGAAAGTCTTGTAATCGTGCAAAAAAAATCGAGATTTTTGCAAATCTCGACGTTTTACATCTCACTGATACGGAAAAACATAATTTTGCAATCTTGTCCGTATGTCTGTGTGTCTGTGAGTGTGTGTGTGTGTGTCCGTGTGTAAACACGATAACTTGAGTACCGTTATAGCTAGGTTGATGAAATTTCATATATAAGTATTTTATCAAAATCGTAGATCCTGATCAACTTTTGAGCGATTTCCGATAACCGGAAGTGGTACTTTTTCTACTTTGAATTTTTCAAAAGCCTATAACTTGAGTACTATTTCAGATAGATAAATGAAATTTGATATGTAAGTAAAAGATCTAATTCTCTACCTTCTGTCAAATTTTGAGTCATTTCCGTTGACCTGAAGTACTTATTTACGCTATTTCCGATTTCTCAAAAAACGCATGTAAATTTATAAAGTACTAATAATATTGCGCACTATTATGCACATCTTTATTTAGCGTTCACTTGGTGTGCATTTCTTTTTTCTACGAGATTATATTCTATTTTAAAAAATTTGAGTAATTAAAATGGATTAAAAATCATGTCTAGAAGTCTAAATCCCGAGTTGCCATCCCCCTTAGTGTTATATTAGAATATTCGAGAAAGTTTAGAGGAGATCACTCCCGGTTTATTTTAAAGCAAGACAACCAGTTCCACCTATATTACTACGAATACTGAAACATTACATTTCTTTGTTTGTTTATATTTGAGTATTGTATCAAATTTGTAGTTCTGTATCATTTTTTGAGCGATTTCCTGTAACTGGAAGTAATACTTACTCAATTTCCGTTTTGTCAAAAGCCAATAACTTGAGTACCGTTGAGTCGACGAAGTTTCACATATATATACTACAATGTATTCGCACGTTCCAGTCAAATTTTGAACGATTTTTGGAAAGCCGAAGTAGTACTTTACTTTATTTCCACTTGAATACTGTTTTTTAATCCATCCTACACTTGAATAATATTCAATTTTTAAGTGACCTCCAAAATCGGGAGTGGAATGTTACTTAATTTCTGGTTTCTAAAATACCGATAAGATGATTACCGTTTTAGTTAGGAGGACGAAATTTTAAACATAGATATACAATTTTATTAACTTGATGCATTCACATTTTGAGTGATTTCCGGTGAGCAGAAGTATTACTTTACGCTATTTCCAATTTCTTAAAAATTTCCACTTCTACCGGACCGATTTCTTCCAAACTTTTTATTTACATCTAGACTTGACAACAGTGCATTGTGACATAAAATTTGTCTGAATTAGATGTTTAATTGATTTTTAAAAACATAATCGATGTTTCCTACATAAAGCACTAGTTTTCCGTCCTATCATACACAGCTTGTTTCTTTTCATTTGGTGCGCAATCCTTTTTTCTACGCTATTCTATTCTATTTAAATAATGAAATCTACAAAAAGTTTAGAGGAGATCACTCCCGTTTTATTTTAAGGAGGCGTCAATTGTAAAATTATTTGTCTGAATTCGGCTATTCTAAAAATACCCAATTTTACTGTAAAAAGTGAACGCTGGTCCGAAAGGTGTTGTTTAGAGAGCATCGGCTAGATGTAAACAATGTCCAGGTAAAATGTGATGACAACTTAATAGTTTCCAAATAAATAGAAATATACTTGTGATTCAAACATTAAAACAGTGGTATTTTTATATAAAATTTACTATGGTTTGTAATAGAAATTTGGGGGCCCCTAAAATTTGGGGGCCCCTAAAATTTGGGGGCCCTTTCTGCTACCCTCTATCCCACCATCCATCCGCTACTGCCTGCGGTAATATCTTTTTACAATCAAAGTGGCAAACATACTATTAAGTAATATCTTTTTACAATCAAAGTGGCAAACATACTATTAGGTAATATCTTTTTACAATCAAAGTGGCAAGCATACTATTAGGTAATATGGAATAAAATACACAAATAAGTATATGTAATGAAATAATCAAATCGAAACATTTGCAGTTAAATATTACCCAAGTCACTAAAGAACTCTTGATAAGTATGAATGGCAAAACCTTGTTAGACTCAGTGGCGGAACTAGAAAAAAAGGGCCACCCCGCAAAAAAATGTTTTTATGCCCCCCCTATATATATATATATATATATATATATATATATATATATATATATATATATATATATATATATATATATATATATATATATATATATATATATATATATATATATATATATATATATATATATATATATATATATATATATATACAAAATACGAACATAGGATACTCATTGCAGGCCTGTTCGGGTTTAATTAAAAAAAAGTTTTTTTTAATTAAAACAAATTACAACAACATGTCATGTGTGTAAGTGCATTAGTGTGTTCTGTGAAAATCGGTTTTATTTTATATCTGCTATAAGACCTCTAATCCCATAGTCGGTCAAAAGAATATAAACCATGACAGCTTTGTATAAGTAATGGTGTCTCGTGTTATGTTTTTTTTTTTTTTTTTGTATTTATATTATTAATATTAATTACATTTCCTTTTTATACAGTGTCATTCTTTAAGTACTTTATAAATAAATAATAATTCAGAGAAATAATTGCTTTTTAATTTGTTTAGTACAAATCTATTACAAGGAGCTTATGAGCACCCCTATTTGACTATTTAAAAAAGGGAAATAAGTAATGGAAGTGGCGTGAACGTTTGCTTATCTTTGATAAGCTTGATTGTAGGAGAAAGAGGACGGCTTTCAGATTGGTTTAAAAACAAAGGGAAAGAGAATATACAAGAGCGTGGGGTGGTGTCTATAGAATAAAGATAATCCAACCGCAGCTACTGTAATCTTTTTTACAAAACAACCATCAAGTCAAAAATGCACGAAAATTAATTTTTTTAACAATAAAAAATTGATTATGGTCGGCTTTGGGCCCCTAAATGGCGTGGGCCACCCCGCATTGCGGGGTCTGGCGGCACTGTAGTTCCGCCCCTGGTTAGACTATAATTTTAAAATTAATTGGAGGAATGAATTATAGTTATGTATCCAAGGTGAAAAATGTAAATTTCAAATACTTTCTAAGTCTTGCTTGTTTACCGAACGACGTTATATAAACTAGTTAACTGATCACTTTCATCCACCACACCAGGTAACTTATCTGGCCCACTACCCTGCATTCGAATATATAAATAAAACCTGTCAGTGAATCATCCATAACTCATATATCCCAGTATTGGCTTATGCACAATATTGTATGTAACTACACTTAACCGTTCACTTATGTATGATAATAGATAGGGCTAAAACAATAGACATGAAAAGTCAATGTAATCATGCTAAATTTAAAAAAAAATCTTTTAAAATTATGCCAAGCGATAAAATTAAAGCTGATTGCGAACCATCGATTACACTCATTTTTATATTTTTGTATTGAATATTAGCCGTTGGAAAGTCGTTTAGTACTATTTTATCAATTGAAATATTTTCAAAAACTGCCTTCAACCTCTTATTGAAGTCAACCGGAATGACCAGTGAGAGTAAAACTATTAGAGTCAGAACAATTGTTTTCCATGATAAAAATAGACAAAAGCGATCTATGATGCATAGTGTAGTATTGTATTTATATTTAATAATATAACATCCCCAATCACCACAATACCATGACTCTAGTAATCCAAACGAAAAATAAAAGTGTTTGCTAAATTACTACTACATTACCAGTAATTATTTCTTTGACTATTTCTATTAATGAAGCCGGAAGTATTTGTGTACACAAATATTATAAAACATTCAATTTTGGTTAAAAATATTTATCATTATCATTCATTCATTAGTTCTCTTTGCTCCTTATGGAGCATAGGGCCTCCACCATTTCATTCCATTTCTTCCTATCCTCGGCTATTAATTTTGACATCTCCCAAGACATCCCTATTGGCTTCAGTTCTTCAAGAAGACTCCGCCTCCAGGTCTGTCTTGGGCGCCCTCTCTTCCGCTTTCCCTGGGGGTTACACTCAAGCGCTTAGCGTGTAACATTTGTCTGAGCCTTTCGCAGTGTGTGACCCACCCAGCGCCACTTCCTCCTTCTTATTTGCACACCTATAGGCCCCTGCCTAGCTTATCTCCACAATTTTATGTTCGGCACTTTGTCCTGCCATCTCAATTTCAATATCTGTCTAAGGCATCTGTTCATGAAGGTTTGTATCTTTGCTGTGCTTGCCTTGGAGACTCTCCATGTCTCTGCTCCATACAGCAGAACTGCCTTGACATTAGAGTTAAATATCCTAATTTTTGTGGTAATGGAGATGGCCGAACTTTTCCATATGGGTTAAAAATATTCTTTCTGGCAATTAAAATTTGGAACCATCTGGAATCAGCTTTTTTAAGTCTATTAACTGCATTTTGTTTTTACGCAAACTTTTCAGCCCCAGAGCCGCAATATCTTGTGTTAACTTTGTGTTTGTCTTTATGTTTATGTTTATGTTTATGTTTATGTTTATGTTTATGTTTATGTTTATGTTTATGTTTATGTTTATGTTTATGTTTGTGTTTGTGTTTGTGTTTGTGTTTGTGTTTGTGTTTGTGTTATGTTTATGTTTATGTTTATGTTTATGTTTATGTTCATGCTCATGTTCATGCTCATGTTCATGTTCATGTTCATGTTCATGCTCATGCTCATGTTCATGTTCATGTTCATGTTCATGTTCATGTTCATGTTCATATTCATGTTCATGTTCATGTTCATGTTCATGTTCATGTTCATGTTCATGTTCATGCTCATGCTCATGCTCATGCTCATGCTCATGCTCATGCTCATGTTCATGTTCATGTTCATGCTCATGCTCATGTTCATGTTTTTGTTTTTGTTGTGTTTTTGTTGTGTTGTGTTGTGTTCATGCTTGTGTTTATGTTCATGTTCAAATTCATGTTCATATTCATATTCATGTTCAATGTTCATGTTCAATGTTCATGCTCATGTTCATGTTGCTCATGTTATTCATGTTCATGTTTTTGTTTGTGTTTGAGTTTGTGTTTGAGTTTATAGTGAGGATTAGGGTTTATGTTTATGTTTAGTGTTTATGTTATTGTTTTTAAAGGTTGTTTTGAAGGTTAGGCTTTATGTTTATTGTATTGTTTATTTTGCTGTTTATATTTGTGTATATGTGCTTGTTTTATAGACATAGAAGAGCTTGTAGGGGAGAGGGTTTATGTCCATGTCTTTCTGGTTGTTGTTGGTTGTGGTTATGGTTAAGTTTAGAGTTAGAATTAGGTTATATATTTTCTCAACTGTCTTTATTTTGATTAAGTAATTAATTGGAAATGTAATATATTCTCAAAACCCCCGGCAGCTCCGGGTATGTGATGCAAAAAAACACACGTTTCACTGTTTTTTGCAGATACGTTTTTCATTAAAGCCAGTGCAGGGACATTGCCGGGACGGCTAGTATGGAATAAAACAATCATCAATTTAAATATTCTAAAAAAAATTATGATTATAAATAAAAGCTGATTATAGATCGCGGTTGAGATGAAATACAATGTTTCCCCCTCACACTTACACGGTATTAACACTTCCGGCAATTAGTTTTTGTAGTTGATGAAGACGTTTATTGTTTTTACAAGCTTTTATTTAACTCACTTCCTCAACAGTCTGTCTGTCTGTCTAGACGGAAACGCAGGAGTGAAAATTCGGACAGTTCTACTTGACCGATACGATTCACATTTGACACGTGGGTCAAGACATGAAGACAATGCAATCTGAAACTAAATTTGACTTAATTGGATGCCTAATTAATTTTTTATGAATTAATAAAAATTTGGACCGAATAAGTAGGCATATCTAGCCAACCACACCACACGCGTCATCACCTTCAATAGCTGCGCCATCACGTAATGGCTGCGTTCAAAAACCATTGCGCGCCTACTGAACGTGATGTTCAGTAGGCGCGCAATGGTTTTTAGTCATGTAACTCTATTGTAAATAAAACATGTAAAGTACTGAAAAAAAAATTCATAAAAAACGTTTTAATAACAAGCTTTTATGTAATGATGCACTAAAAAGTAGAAAATAAATTATAGACTACTATTTAAATAACTATAAAGAAAAGCGTGGGTGTCTTCCTTAACATTAGTAAAGGTATCCAATAGATACTAAAGTTGTGATAGATTGTAATCACTGACGAGGAGCCACCTTGGTTGTTAACAGTCTTTATTTACAGCCATGATGGAAAGAGGAAGGAAGTACAATGCACAAGGGACATCACTCCAGATAACAATATAAATATAATACTAATACAGAAGAGTGAGTTCCCTTGACCTCACAATTATCTCAATCTATTACATCCCTTTACCCTTAGAACACAATAACACATCTCTCAATAGAACAATTGATAGTATCCTAAAATCACCAATTATATTGTAACATGAACACTATGGTAGATTACATCCTTACAAACAATGCACAATATGTTACAACATAATTAAAATACAAAACAATAATGTCAAAGTCCTTTTGACCTTTAAAATCATAGGTCTAACTTATTTGGGACTTTGATTGTCCTGTTTGACCTTCTCAGTAGCTTTTGATTTGGTGACTCAATATTCTGACCATTTGGATTCTCTATCTCAGGAGGTCTAGGATTTAAATCATTAACTCCAGAATTTACATTTTCTGACTCCAGACAACTTGGTTCACTCATATCAACAGAACTTGGTTGTGGAACAAACTGAGTTGGTGTGAACTGATCAGACTTGGTGGGATTGACAGATTCACATTTATTATCTGCACAAGTTATTTTTAACTTTATAAGACACAGGTCCTGTACATTGAACAATTTGACCTGGTATCCATTTTTCCTTTCTCCCATAGTTTCTTAGATACACATTCTCATTAACACCAAATTCTCTTTCAATGGGTGTTCTGTCATGATTTACTTTTTGAATTGGCATCTGAAAGTATTATGCTATTATTCAGATCCTTAACTGGCATAGATTTCTTTGATTGATCAATTTTCTCAGGTAATCTGATAGTGCTTGTTGGTAACCAAAAATACTGTTTAAAAGTACTATCCTGGACAATATCACTTTGCAACTGTGATCCAGTATTTGAAATGGGTGTATTAAATGGCAAAAATCTATTTTTCTTTTCTTTTGATGTTACCCTTTTAATTTCTGTAAGTGCTAATGATGTTAGCAAAGTTGTTTTATGATCACATTCCTTCTTACTAATGTATTCTCTTTAAAACATTTGAAATTGCCATATCACCATAATCATTTATTAAGTTACAAATACTTTGTTTAGGCAACTCTGACTGATAATGGACTGCATCTTCTCCATCTTTAATATTATCTTCACAAAGGTTTTTATTTCTTATTTTATATGGCCTTAAGTCATCATTCACAGACTCTTCAGGCCAACCATTCTTACAGTACTCATATACTTTTATTAAGCACTCATCTTTTTGTGTTTCTCTTTTAATATCATTCACATCTATATTGGAATTATCCATGATAGTGAAGAGAACAAATACATCTTCTGGTACATAGCTCAGGCTTTGGTTTTTTAAAGGTAATCTATTAAGACTATCTGCACTATTCTCAGATCCAGGTTTGTATTTCAATTCATAATTGTATGCAGTTAGTGTGATAGCCCATCTTTGAATTCTTGGTGAGGCATGCTCAGGTAGGGTTTTGTTTTCTCCAAATAAACCTAGCAATGGTTTATGATCTGTAAAGATGGTGAACTTCCTACCAAACAGAAACTTATGAAATTTCTTAACACCAAAAATGATGCCTAAGCCTTCCCTATCTAACTGAGAATAATTTTTCTCAGCCTGGTTCAAAGATCTACTGGCAAAAGCAATGGGTCTGTCACCCTTCTCATCCCTGTGGGACAAGACTGCTCCTACACCATCTGGTGAAGCATCACATGTTAATATAAGTCTTTTCCCTGGGTCATAGTGAGTTAGTAAGGTGTCAGAAGACAAAGCCTCTTTTGCTGTATTAAAAGCAGTATCTTGTTGTTTACCACAGTGCCAAGTTGCATTTTTCTGTAGCAGCTTGTACAGTGGTGATAGTTTACCAGACAGATTTCCTATGAACTTTGCATAGTAATTTATTAAGCCCAAAAAAGCTCTTAGTTGTTGGGTATTTTCAGGTTTGGGTGCTTCTTTAATGGCTTTTGTTTTCTCAGGTTGAGGTCTGATGCCTTGTTTGCTCAATATATAACCAAGAAAACTAATTTCTGTCAACATGAATTGACATTTATCTTTGTTTATCTTTAAACCTTTTTCACCAACAATTTTCAATACTTTATCAAGTGTTTTAAGATGTTCAGTGTCATTCTTACCAGTTATGTACACATTGTCAAAGTACACACAAACATTTGGAATATCCTTAAAAATACTGTCCATGACAGCTTGGAAAATTCCAGGGCTAGATGATATGCCAAAACATAGTCTTTCATATTGGTAGAGTCCTTTATGTGTGTTTATTGTCGTATAGACTTTTGAATCTGGATGCAGTTCTAGTTGAGTGTAAGCATGACTAAAGTCTAATTCAGTGAATTTGTCTCCTCCTGCCAAATTCAAAGAGATTTCCTCAATGTTAGGTATAGGGTACCTATTTAGCTCTATTTGCTTATTCAGTGTAGTTTTATAATCTCCACAAATTCTTATAGAACCATCCTTCTTTAACACTGGCACAATGGGCGTTGCCCAATCGGAATAGTCTACCTTCTTTATAATGCCATTAGATTCCAATCTACTTAGCTCATTTTCAATTTTATTCCTCATTGCATAAGGTGGAACTCTAGCTTTGCAGTATCTTGGATTTGTGTCTTTAATGCTTAACTTCACTGTTCTATCATTTAGTAATCCAGAGTTACCAAAAACACATTTATTTTCAGATATAACTCTATCTAGTGAAGTAAGACTAGATTCTTTTACATTCTTCAATGAACAAATACTCTCCCAATTTAACTTAAGATCACTTAACCAGTTCCTACCTAGTAATGGTGGTCCATTTCCTTCAACCACAAGAAGAGGAAGTTTAACACCTTGACCATTATAACTTACATGAACCATACACTCTCCTATTACCGGAACATTGTCACCAGTGTATGTTGTTAGACACTTGTGACACGGCTGTAGAGACACTGATCCTCCTGTGACAGCGTCAAAATCTTTCTTTGTTATGACTGTTAGAGATGCTCCAGTGTCAAGTTGGAAGCTGATGCTCTTACCGTTGATATAAACTGGTACATTGATAGGAGCATGACTTATTGATTTCACAGAGAATAGGTTGAAATCCGGCTGCGAATCAGTTTGAGCATTTTCACAGGTAGAGTGGTTCATTGGTTGGGTTAGGTAGTCTTGGTGAGAGTTAACATAGTGCTGCCTTTGGTTGCGGTACTGTCTTGACTGGCTAGATTTAGCAACAGACGAAGACTTTGCAAAGCAGGCCTTGGCAATGTGACCTTGCTTACTGCACTTATAACAAGTTGCAGACTTGAACTTGCACCGATGAGATGCATGGGGACCTTTGCATCGATGACATTTTTGATAATTATTACTAGATTTAGATCTAGGATTTGAACGAGCAGGCTGTTTAGCATAAGTTGGAATGCTCTGATAGGGTTGATGTTTGTTGACTAACCTGCTGTTTACTGCATGCATCTCTGAGGGCGTTAGAGATTTTGCCGCATCTGATGACTGCTGGAATGACGTTGCAAGTTGTATTGCTTTTTCCAATTTTAGATCTGACTCGAGCAGCAACTTTCTTTGAATATCAGGGCTGTTTACACCTGTCACAAACTTTTCACATAATCTGTCAGACAGCGTGTCTCCGAATTCACAAAATTCACTTAAATGACGTAAAGCAGCAACATATTCTGATATTGACTCGTTTGGTTGACGAGTCCTACTGTCAAATCTAGCTCGACATAGAAACTTTGATGGTACAGGCGCATGGTGGTCTGTTAGCAATTTGCTCAGCTCGTTAAAGCTCTTGGTAGTTAGACTAGCTGGTGCGCATAAGTCCTTTAGTAGCCTAAATTGTTGAGGCCCTATGACTGTTAACAAAACAGCTCTCTTTTTGGCTTCTATCGTCACGTCGTTAGCTTCAAGGTAAAAGCTTAACCTATCTAGGTAATCCTGAATGATTTCATCATTCGAATCAAATTGTTTTATTTGGCCATACAGCGCCATTATTCTAGAAATACTTAGCTAATAAGCTCTAGCAAACCTCTTTTTTGCGTAAGTAGGTGCTCTTTCTAGTAGATTATTTATCCTTCGTCGCCAATGTGATAGATTGTAATCACTGACGAGGAGCCACCTTGGTTGTTAACAGTCTTTATTTACAGCCATGATGGAAAGAGGAAGGAAGTACAATGCACAAGGGACATCACTCCAGATAACAATATAAATATAATACTAATACAGAAGAGTGAGTTCCCTTGACCTCACAATTATCTCAATCTATTACAAAAGTGACCCACGCTTTTCTTTATAGTTATTTAAATAGTAGTCTATAATTTATTTTCTACTTTTTAGTGCATCATTACATAAAAGCTTGTTATTAAAACGTTTTTTATGAATTTTTTTTTCATATGAAGTTAAATCCTCATACGCCTCTTAGGTATCGATTTCTTGTTTATATGAAGGATCAACCCATACGCCTCTTAGGTATCGATTTCTTGTTTATATGAAGGATCAACCCATACGCCTCTTAGGTATCGATTTCTTGTTTATATGAAGGATCAACCCATACGCCTCTTGGGTATCGATTTCTTGTTTATATGAAGGATCAACCCATACGCCTCTTAGGTATCGATTTCTTGTTTATATGAAGGATCAACCCATACGCAACTTGGGTATCGATTTCTTGTTGATATGAAGGATCGACCCATACGCCTCTTGGGTATCGATCCACTGATCCCATTGAGAAACGTTGCTGCTTTACAGTGTGACAGGACTGACGCCGATTAATCCTAGGCTCATCTCTTCGTGCTAAGGGTTAGGGTTACAAACTCTCTTCAATTAATGGATTCAGTTTTTGCCAGCAGCAAGTAGCAATTTCATTGATGTGATCTATTCATGTGCCATCAAAAGTTGTCTTTACAGAAAACAAAACTTTTAAATATAGCATGTGTTTTTTTTTCCTGCGTAATTGTAGCTTTCCAATAAGCTAATTTAAAATGTTTCTTTTTCTTTAGATATAATATGTTTTAAAGAACTCTTTATGATATAAATATATTTTCTTTATGCAGCAGGAAGATGGCTGAAATTTGCAACTTCATGCAACATAACCCAAACAGTATTTCTTCCAGACATCTCTTCCGAGGGCAGGGGGGGGGGGGGGTTGGGGAGGGGTGTTTAGTTACCGCCCCCCCCCCGAACGAAATGGAATTTATATAGAAAGCATATACTTTAACTAGTGTCCGCCCGTCCGCACCCCGGAAAATGTTGTCCGCCCCCCCCCCCCCGGAAAATGTTGACCGCCCCCCCCCCCCCGGAAAATGTTGTCCGCCCCCCCCCCCCCTCCCCCCCAGAAAATGTTGTCCGCCCCCCCCCCCCCTCCCCGAACATATCAAGTCTCCGTCCCCCGGAGAAAAATGTCTGAAAGAAACACTGAACCCAAGTGTTTTAAGATTTAGTAAGTCTATTTTTGGTGAGCCTCCCATCAGATGCGCATTGATTGGGGAGGGTTGGGGGCGCTGAAAGAGCATGAGTCAGAGGCCTCCGATTTTTTAGGGTCCCTGATTTTTAGATGTTTAAACGTTTGAATCACAATTTTTTTTTTAAATTTCAAACAATTTGAAACTTAAGCATAAATAGCATTTCCAGACATTGTTTATATAAAACCGGATCTCCCTAAAATAACATAGTCGGGACCAGCGTTTTTATAGAAAAATAAAGTGACTTGATTTTAGAGTTAAGAAAACAGAAACTGCAGCCGAAATCTGACAAAAGGTTAACCCCTCTTTAAATAAACCAGGAGTGATCTCCCCTAAACTTTCTCGAATATTCTTATATAACACTACGGGGGATGGCACTTTAAAAAATAGAATAGAATCTCGTAGAAAAGAGAATAGCGCACCAAGTGAACGCCAAAAAATCTATGTATAAAAATGTGGAATATTTTTAGTACATTATAAATTCACATGCGTTTTTAGAGAAATCGGAAATAGCGTAAATTACTACTTCCGATCGACGGAAATTACTCAAATTTTGACAAAAGGCAGAGAATTAGATCTTTTATTACATTGAAATTTTATTTATCTATCTGAAGTAGTACTCAAGTTATAGGCTTTCAAAAAATGAAAGTAGAATAAGTGTACTTCTGGTTACCGGAAATTGCTGAAAAATTGATACAGAACTACAAATTTGATATAATATTTATATATGAAATTTCATCAACCTTGCTGTAACACACACTCACATATACACATACACAGACACAAACACCTACATGTATACGTACACGTACACAATCATTGGTACCATACTAAAACTTTAAGAAAGAAGGGAGCTAATTGGTTCACAAGAGTGAACAATGAACCTCTACTTTGGTCTCCGACAGAGCGCTGTTATAGATAGGGGAGATCACTAACTAAATAACTCAAGCACTTTTTTTCTGTCTCGCCTACTCAAAATACGTACGAGATTGAACTTATGGATCGACCTCGTTTGGACGAAATTAGAAGGAATCACGCACTCAGTAACTTTTCGATTTGTCTGCTGGCTTAGCGGTGGATAAAAAATATGTGGATATTAATGTTGTTGGCGGATAGAAGGGTTTCTTTCAGACTTTTTTCTAGGGGGATGGGAGGGTTTCTTTCATTCTTATCCTTTGGGGAGGGTTAAAGGTTTATATTTTCTATATAAATTATATTTTGCTTATATTTGGTCCTCCTAATAACCCCACTCGTCCTATACTAGCCCCACTAGTCCTATACTAGCCCCACTCGTCCTATATTAGCCCCACTCGTCCTATACTAGCCCCACTCGTCCTATATTAGCCCCACTGGTCCTATACTAACCCCACTCGTCCTATATTAGCCCCACTCGTCCTATATTAGCCCCACTCGTCCTATATTAGCCCCACTCGTCCTATATTAGCCCCACTCGTCCTATACTAACC
>NW_026732631.1:0-95000 GCF_028476545.2 Physella acuta | reverse complement strand
CACGCACACTCCTTACCTCACGTTTTTTTTTAGCTAGAAAGCAGTGATTTGTCTAGCTAGCAGACAGTGATTTGTCTAGATAGCAAGCAGTTATTTGTCTAGCTAGCAGGCAGTGATTTGTCTAGCTAGCAGTCAGTGATTTGTATAGCTAGCAGGCAGTGATTTGTCCAGCTAGATTTGTCTAGCTAGCAGGCAGTGACTTGTCTAGCTAGCAGGCAGTGATTTGTATAGCTAGCAGGCAGTGATTTGTCCAGCTAGATTTGTCCAGCTCGCAGGCAGTGACTTGTCTAGCTAGCAGGCAGTGATTTGTCTAGCTAGAAGGCAGTGATTTGTCTGGCTAAACGTCTAGACCAGCAGATGAATCGCCAGCTTATTGCTAGGCGATTTTTATTGAACGCATTTTTTTGGACGCGCACCATCAGTGAACTCTTGATTTGATCGATGGATATTCGATTTTCCCTTGATATTCGATTCCCTTCTGATTTTAGATTTTTTTATGATTTTCGAACTTTCCTGAGTTTAATTTTTTTTCTTCATATTTTACTTTCCTCTGATATTTAGAAAAAGAATGAAGAGTTATTTTAAAAAAAACAATATTGGCCTAATGCTGGTTGTAGTATGTCAGTCCGTCATTCAGTCAGTCATCGCTTATATAATATAGAACCATAAAAGTAACCATCAACACATGCCGTGTGTAATAGATTGAGATAATTGTGAGGTCAAGGGAACTCACTCTTCTGTATTAGTATTATATTTATATTGTTATCTTGAGTGATGTCCCTTACATGTTATGTATATAAGTCTCTTGTGACTTCCGCCCTCTCTCTCTCTCCTCATGGTGTGAATAAACTACTGTTAACAACCAATGTGGCTTCTCGTCAGTGATTACAATCTATCACATTGGCGACGAAGGATAAATAATCCACTAGAAAGAGCACCTACTTACGCAAAAAAGAGGTTTGCTAGAGCATATTAGCTAAGTATTTCTAGAATAATGGCGCTGTATGGCCAAATAAAAGAATTTGATTCGAATGATGAAATCATTCAGGATTACCTAGATTTCACAGTAGGACTCGTCAACCAAACGAGTCAATATCAGAATATGTTGCTGCTTTACGTCATTTAAGTGAATTTTGTGAATTCGGCGATACGCTGTCAGACAGACTATGTGAAAAGTTTGTGACAGGTGTAAACAGCCCTGATATTCAAAGAAAGTTGCTGCTCGAGTCAGATCTAACATTAGAAAAAGCAATACAACTTGCAACTTCATTCCAGCAGTCAGCCGAGGCGGCGAAATCTCTAACGCCTTCAGAGATCCATGCAGTAAACAGCAGGTTAGTCAACAAACACCAACCCCATCAGAGCATTTCAACTTATGCTAAACAGCCTGCACGTTCAAAGCCTAGATCTAAATCTAGTAATAATTATCAAAAATGTCATCGATGCAAAGGTCCCCATGCATCTCATCGGTGCAAGTTCAAGTCTGCAACTTGTTATAAGTGCAGTAAGCAAGGTCACATTGCCAAGGCCTGCTTTGCAAAGTCTTCGTCTGTTGCTAAATCTAGCCAGTCAAGACAGTACCGCAACCAAAGGCAGCACTATGTTAACTCTCACCAAGACTACCTAACCCAACCAATGAACCACTCTACCTGTGAAAATGCTCAAACTGATTCGCAGCCGGATTTCAACCTATTCTCTGTGAAATCAATAAGTCATGCTCCCATCAATGTACCAGTTTATATCAACGGTAAGAGCATCAGCTTCCAACTTGACACTGGAGCATCTCTAATAGTCATCACAAAGAAGGACTTTGACGCTGTCACAGGAGGATCAGTGCCTCTACAACCATGTCACAAGTGTCTAACAACATACACTGGTGACAATGTTCCGGTAATAGGAGAGTGTATGGTTCATGTAAGTTATAATGGTCAAGGTGTTAAACTTCCTCTTCTTGTGGTTGAAGGAAATGGACCACCATTACTAGGTAGGAACTGGTTAAGTGATCTTAAGTTAAATTGGGAGAGCATATTTTCAGTGGTCAAAGCAAGAGAATCTAGCCTTACTTCACTAGATAAAGTTATATCTGAAAATAAATGTGTTTTTGGTAATCTTGGATTACTAAATGATAGAACAGTGAAGATAAGCATTAAAGACACAAATCCAAGATACTGCAAAGCTAGAGTTCCACCTTATGCAATGAGGAATAAAATTGAAAATGAGCTAAGTAGATTGGAATCTAATGGCATCATAAAGAAGGTAGACTATTCCGATTGGGCAACGCCCATTGTGCCAGTGTTAAAGAAGGATGTTTCTGTAAGAATTTGTGGAGACTATAAAACTACACTGAATAAGCAAATAGAACTAAATAGTTACCCTATTCCTAACATTGAGGAAATTTCTTTGAATTTGGCAGGAGGAGACAAATTCACTGAATTAGACTTTAGTCATGCTTACACTCAACTAGAACTGCATCCAGATTCAAAAGTCTATACGACAATAAACACACATAAAGGACTCTACCAATATGAAAGACTATGTTTTGGTATATCATCTAGCCCTGGAATTTTCCAAGCTGTCATGGACAGTATTTTTAAGGATATTCCAAATGTTTGTGTTTACTTTGACAATGTGTACATAACTGGTAAGAATGACACTGAACATCTTAAAACACTTGATAAAGTATTGAAAATTGTTGGTGAAAAAGGTTTAAAGATAAACAAAGATAAATGTCAATTCATGTTGACAGAAATTAGTTTTCTTGGTTATATATTAAGCAAGCAAGGTATCAGACCTCAACCTGAGAAAACAAAAGCCATTAAAGAAGCACCCAAACCTGAAAATACCCAACAACTAAGAGCTTTTTTGGGCTTGATAAATTACTATGCAAAGTTCATAGGGAATCTGTCTGGTAAACTATCACCCTTGTACAAGCTGCTACAGAAAAATGCAACTTGGCACTGGGGTAAACAACAAGATACTGCTTTTAATACAGCAAAAGAGGCTTTGTCTTCTGACACCTTACTAACTCACTATGACCCAGGGAAAAGACTTATATTAACATGTGATGCTTCACCAGATGGTGTAGGAGCAGTCTTGTCCCACAGGGATGAGAAGGGTGACAGACCCATTGCTTTTGCCAGTAGATCTTTGAACCAGGCTGAGAAAAATTATTCTCAGTTAGATAGGGAAGGCTTAGGCATCATTTTTGGTGTTAAGAAATTTCATAAGTTTCTGTTTGGTAGGAAGTTCACCATCTTTACAGATCATAAACCATTGCTAGGTTTATTTGGAGAAAACAAAACCCTACCTGAGCATGCCTCACCAAGAATTCAAAGATGGGCTATCACACTAACTGCATACAATTATGAATTGAAATACAAACCTGGATCTGAGAATAGTGCAGATAGTCTTAGTAAATTACCTTTAAAAAAAAACCAAAGCCTTAGCTATATACCAGAAGATGTATTTGTTCTCTTCACTATCATGGATAACTCCAATATAAATGTGAATGATATTAAAAGAGAAACACAAAAAGATGAGTGCTTGATAAAAGTATATGAGCACTGTAAAAATGGTTGGCCTGAAGAGTCTGTGAATGATGACTTAAGGCCATATTAAATAAGAAATAAAAACCTTTGTGAAGATAATATTAAAGATGGAGAAGATGCAGTCCATTATCAGTCAGAGTTGCCTAAACAAAGTATTTGTAACTTAATAAATGATTATGGTGATATGGCAATTTCAAATGTTTTAAAGAGAATACATTAGTAAGAAGGAATGTGATCATCAAACAACTTTGCTAACATCATTAGCACTTACAGGAACTAAAAGAAACTAAAAGGGTAACATCAAAGGTAAATACCAAACAGAAGAAGCTAAAGGTGACAATGAAAGAGTAAACAGGTTATTAGCCAAATACCGCACAACTTCTCATATAACAACAGATGTTGCACCATGCGAATTGCTATGTGGTAGGAAAATTAAAACTCATCTTGACCTACTACATCCAACTGTTCAAAGGTCTGTTTCCCAACATCAACATACACAAAAAGTAAATCATGACAAATCATCCATTGAAAGAGAATTTGCAGTTAATGAGAATGTGTATCTAAGAAACTATGGGAGAAGGGAAAAATGGATACCAGGTCAAATTGTTCAATGTACAGGACCTGTGTCTTATAAAGTAAAAACAAATGATGGACTTATTGTCCGTAGACATGCAGACCAGTTAAAAATAACTTGTGCAGATAATAAGTGTGAATCTATCAATCCCACCAAATCTGATCAGTTCACACCAACTCAGTTTGTTCCACAACCAAGTTCTGTTGATATGAGTGAACCAAGTTGTCTGGAGTCAGAAAATGTAAATTCTGGAGTTAATGATTTAAATCCTAGACCTCCTGAGATAGAGAATCCAAATGGTCAGAATATTGAGTCACCAAATCAAAAGCCACTGAGAAGGTCAAACAGGACAATCAAAGTCCCAAATAAGTTAGACCTATGATTTTAAAGGTCAAAAGGACTTTGACATCATTGTTTGTATTTTAATTGTGTTGTAACATATTGTGCATTGTTTGTAAGGATGTAATCTACCATAGTGTTCATGTTACAATATAATTGGTGATTTTAGGATACTATCAATTGTTCTATTGAGAGATGTGTTATTGTGTTCTAAGGGTAAAGGGATGTAATAGATTGAGATAATTGTGAGGTCAAGGGAACTCACTCTTCTGTATTAGTATTATATTTATATTGTTATCTTGAGTGATGTCCCTTACATGTTATGTATATAAGTCTCTCGTTACTTCCGCCCTCTCTCTCTCTCCTCATGGTGTGAATAAACTACTGTTAACAACCAATGTGGCTTCTCGTCAGTGATTACAATCTATCACACCGTGCATTTTACTTGCATCATATTGTCTTATTATTACTAACGAGATAAATGGCCCATTGAGGGAGAGATACAACGGGCGCTAGGTTGATAGTGTTGTCTCTTTTCTATAAACCTAAACCACAACCAAAATCACCACCTTAACTTCAAATCAAACCGGAAACGAACCATGACAACGGAAACGGATTTTATCCAGAATCGGCATTTAAATCGGATTTAAGCTTGATACATTGATATAGTCGTAGCCATACCCCTAAACCTTGCACTTAATCTCAATCATGACAAAAGTCGCATTTAGAGTTTCTTTCAGACGACTCTACAAGGGGGTGCGGTTTCCACCCTGCTCCCCCTCACCCCAATGTCTACCGTCCCATTCAACGAAATAGAACATTATACTTTTACCAGTGTCCCTGAAAATTTAGTCCACCCCCACCCCCGAAAATGTCTAGCACCCCATCCCCTCCGGGGAGGAAAAAGTCTGAAAGAAACATTGGTCATATTTGTTTATTACAAACTAAAGGCAGAGCATGCGTCTATAATCTAGAACTTTTCCTACTTATGGCCGATAAACCTTACTAAAGTAGACAGTGTTTCTTTCCGGGGGTGGCTCACTTGAATTTTTGCAGGGGCGAATACAACTCTTCGAGACGGGGAAGGCCGACACTGGTAAAAGTATATATTTTCTATAAAAAATTATATTTCATGGAGGGGGGGATTTAGACGTTCTATTCTACCAGGGGGAGGGGGGAGGGGCAGAGTTGCATATTAAAAAAACTCTGCACGCAAAATGACATATATAATATAAGCGGGCTGGTAGTGTGTCAGTTCGTCATCGCTATAGATTGTGGAAGTCTCTCCATGGGCGCGGACGCCCGGACAAACATGTCGTTTGGCGGCGGTTTAGATGACGACGCGTGTTCGGAGAGGAGAGATGCCTGAGCGAACGTGAGAGCGTTGGCTCTTAATTTATTTTACCGCAATTTAATTTTTGTGAATATCCATGTTCACGCCACAGTGTTACCGACACCCGCGCGAAGCGCGCTGCACAGAAGGAATATTCGCCCAATGCAGGAACCCGCACCCGCGCGGTTAACTCTGAGGTAATACCCTTATCCCCACCGTGGCGAAGCGCGCAGCGCGGTAAACTCTGAGGATACCGACACCCGCGCGCAGCGCTGTGCGTTAAAAAATATCCGCACCAATGCGGGGACTGGGGACCCTCATCCGCGTGCAGCGCGGTAAACTCTGAGGTAATATCCATATCCACACCGTGGCGAAGCACGGGTATAAGCTAGTTTAACCCTTTCCCCGGCGACTGGGTGTAATCCACCCGAAGTCGCTATATTTTTGCTCATATCTCGAGTCTCGTTTTATAAATTTTTCTGGGCCTCATTCCCATCTATAAGGTGGTTGGGGTGAACACACTGAAGGTTGTAAATTTTAAAAATATGCGTAAAAAATTTTTTTATGAGGGTTTGAATTTTTTTTATACGGTCCCTGGCAACTGGGTGTAAGACACCCGTACACAATTTTAAATGGAAAAAATATTTATAGCTTATAATCTGGCTTCTAAATATTTGTTTTTATACATTGTGGGTTAAGTCATTGTGTTACATTTTCAAAGTTTAACTATAAATTAACAATCTGAAGGTATTTGAGTGACAAAAATATCAAACATGATTGAAGTAATCAACTTTTTTATTAAAATAATAGAATATTAACACATTTTAATCATTTGCACCTCAGAGAGCACAGTTGTTAGATAAAATTAAAATAACTGGACATTTCCTTTTGCTGACAGGGAACTTTTGTTTTCTTTGACAAAATATGGGCATTTAGTGATGTTACATGAGTCACATGCCCAAAATATTTTAATTCTATACTGATCGGAGTTGCTTGGTATTGATTGGATAAATCTACTCCCACCTCTAAAATCAACCAGTTGCCCAATTAGTAATGATCTCTCCAGAAACATAACACATTGCTAAATTTGTATGGAATATCTACCATAATGGGAGCAAATATACAATGAGCCTAAAGTAATGGACGGTTAGTTATTGTTTTCAAAGTGAATATGACCCAGAAGGTTGCTGAATCTCTTCATAGAAAATTCTGCCTTCAAAAACTTCCATAAGCAGAACTGAATTGACATACAACTAAATTGTTATTCTGCAGTGTGCCAGTGTCTCCTTTGCTTTCTCTCCATGCCTGCTAATGCAGTCAAATATTGGTTGTATTATTTTTTGTATTCATGTACAGAAGAAATATTTTGAGTCAGGCTGCTTATATTTTTCCTGGGATTAGCACTTCTGGCAGTGGTCTGGTGTACTGTCACTTTGTCTTCCCAGAAAATATTTATTTTTCTTCACTTTGCACCATCAGTTTCATTTCATTATGGGTGCCAACTGTTGACAAATTATTGATAGATGAAATGCAGTATATTGGGTAGACCTCGTCATCAGAGCTGCTTGAAACTGAACCAGCATTGTCTTCAAGTAATGATGGCTGCCATTCTTCATCTTCTACCTCTGATACTGATGGCTGCCATTCTTCATCTTCTACCTCTGATACTGATGGCTGCCATTCTTCATCTTCTACCTCTGATACTGATAGTTCAGACTCAAAACTTGTTAATAATTTTCACCTGCTATACTAAAACTGGCAAATATATTCCTTTATCATTATAGCACTTGAGTTTAGACAAAAGCATAAGACTTGTTTCTATTGTGTTCTCAATAAAATTTATGACTATTTTTAAACCTTACTCTCAGGGTCACAACCTGTAGAACACCCACCCCACTCCCAGTTTGATCAATTCATTGCCCAGTATCAACTTTCAAGCAGCATTACAAAGTTGTTTTGCCTTTTTATCCTCATTCGTTCTCCTAATGAGGTTAATGTCAAGTTACTCTAAAATGCTCGACTGTCTCTATCTACATTCCAGAGCTCCCTAAAAGAGTACAAATCACCATTTATGTCCTCCCACAGGCAATCTTACCCCTGCATTTCATTAACCTATTGTAACTCTAAACGACAGTTCTGTCTGTAACTGCAAGTCAGAGCTCCAGCAAAGAGTATAAATCACTACATGTGTCCACCCACAGGTTAACTCTTGTCTGAGAATCCCATCAACCTGTAGTATCATATTACAGCTCTCCTATTGACAACAACATGTCTTGTGTTCCCCATGGCCACAATGCTCTGAATACCTTAACTGTGTCAGTATTGTTACCCACCACACAATGAACAAAGAAAAGAATTTACTATAAAAAGTGTCCGGGTGTGATCCACCCAGTTGCCAGGGACAGGGTACCAAATATGTTGCCGGGGAAAGGGTTAAGATAGACAAATTATTTAGGCGTTAATGCCAGTGTTTTTAATTAGCCACAGTTTTTACTCTTTCGCATAACGTGAAGAAAAAAATTAAATACACGCACATTGCTAAAACATAATAAATAGATCAAAGTAATATAATATTATCGCTTATATCCCTAGAAAATAAACCGGGAGTGATCTCCCCTAAACTTTCGCGAATATTCTTATATAAAACAATAGGGGATGGGAACTCGGCTATAGACATGATTTTCAATCCATTTTAAATACTTAAAGTTTTAAAAATAGAAAAAAATCTCGTAGACAAAATAATTGCACACCAAGTGAACGCCAAATAAAAAAGTGCATAGTAGTGCGCAATATTATTAGTATTTTAAAAATTTACATTAGTTTTTTCAGAATTCGGAAGTAGCGTAAATTACTATTTCCGGTCAACGGAAATGACTCAAGATTTAACAGAAGGTAGAGATATACATCTTTTACTTACATGTGAAATTTCATTTATCTATCTGAAATAGTACTCAAGTTATAGGCTTTTGAAAAATTCAAAGTAGAAAAGGTACCACTTCCGGTTATCGGAAATCGCTCAAAAGTTGATACGGATCTACGATTTTGATAAAATATTTATATATGAAATTTCATCAACCTAGCTGTAACGGTACTCAAGTTATCGTGTTTACACACGGACAGACACACACACACACAGACATACGGACAGAATTGCAAAGCACAGTTTTTCAGACTGGATTACGCATAAAACCTCTTAATTTTGATAAATCTGAATTGATAATTTTTGCTCGATTAAAATAAGTCCTCTATACTTCGGATGTGATGAAGGACTGAGGTGTAATACGGTGAAAACTGTTAAAATTTCAAGTGATTTTTGTGCACGATTACAATACTTTCTCTATATGCACCTACTTCGAATATACGAGAAAGTAAAAATTGATAAATTAATAACAGCAGGGTAACAAAAAGTAATTACATAACATGTTTTATAATTATGCCATGGGAGTTAATTTAAAAAAGAAAATCAAATCACGCTAATACAATGTGAATAAGAATTACGCGGAAGAGTAAGAGCGCATTATTATATATCGAATAATATCATTAAAATGGACTGATAAAGTGCAATGTGGTAGGTAAAACACGGATAATTTAAATACTGCATTTTATATTTTTTATACAATGAACCATATTTTACTTATTATTATTTTTAATGATTAACAGTTTAGAAGCCGTTCCTAAATGTCCTCTATGTTTACTACTATTGTTCGGTTTGAAGACAATCTGGGTTTTTTTTATAGTCGTTCACTAAATTGAATCAAGCGCGTCCGCCGGCGCTCCGGCAGGGTTCGATTTCGCGCCCTGGGTTATCAAGTGAGCGCTTTGGTGCATACTTTCGTTTTAAATTGTGCGATAAGTTGTGGGTAAAACGGTTACTATAGTCGTTCACTAAATCGAAACCAGAGCGTCCACTGGCGCCCCAACAGAGTACGATTTGGCGTGCCGGGATAGACTGTGAGCACTATGCTTTAACGTTTGCATTTTGTTTTATTTAATGCGTTACTGTTTGCGTTTTGGTTTGCGTTTGTGTTTGCGTGTTACGTTTGCGTTAGCGTTAGCGTTTGTGTTTGTGTTTGTGTTTGTATTTGCATTCGGTTTATGTTTTCATTTTATTTTGTGTTTGCATTGTGTTTGTGTTTGCGTTTGTGTTTGCGTTTTTTTGTGTGTTTTGTTTGTGTTTTTTTTTTAGAGTTAGTGTTTGTGATTGTGTTTTCTTTAGTGTTATATTTAGTTTTGTTCTCTTCAAAAGTTGGTACATTTAAATGAATCACAGTGGCGGAGAACGGGTGTGCAATTAGTACATATATAACAGTAATGTTGCTGGCACTTCCAATAAAATCAGGGAATAGAATTTTAAAAATTAAATACTGTAGTTTTAAATAAAACTAGACTACCCGTTATAATTAGTTAACTGTGGGTTTTGGGGGTCATCCATAAATGAAATCACGTCTGTCACTTATCATCACAAAATAACCAGATCCCACATTCAAAAAGAAGACACACCTCAGACGTTTTGGTCTTTTAAAAACACTGATTTCGGTTGAGCATGGGTCCGACCACACTATCCCTTCATATACTGACGTCACAGAAACAGGTGAACTCTTCTTCACCTGCCCTGTATCCCACCAAGTTCCGAAAGGTAACTTTATCAATCACATCTTTTAAAAAAAATTGAAAAAACATATTGACATGATGTGTCTTAAACCCTTACGACCCGCATGGTAACCTAATACGCTAACATCTTAACTAATAGGCTCGTAGAATTAGGGATGTAACTACTGATATATTTTATTTTTATTCTAGATCTATAACTTTTTCCCTTCGACAGCTGATTTGTAGATTCTAGATCTAGAGAAATTTATTGTATACTTAAATGAAAAGGACTGTTGAAAATTGATTTTAGTGTTGGAAAGTAATAAAAATAGCAAACGGACATACCGTTAAAGCTATAGCCGACAGAAAATTGGCTTTATAATGCGTTAAACTTTTAAATGGGCAGCAAAATATTCAATGGAAGCCGCCATTATTGTTGTAAAAAGTAAATAAATCATGTGACATCACTATAAGTAAAGTCATTGTTCTGAACTTTTATAATTAATGTGGTTAATCTACCAATGAATAAATCAATACATTCATTAAAGTCTTAAAATTAATGTGTGATTAACAGTCTGTCTGCAAATCTCGACGTTTTACACCTCCTTGAGTCGGAAAAACATAGTTTTGCAATCTTGTCCGTATGTCTGTGTGTGTCTGTGTGTGTGTGTCTGTGTGTGTGTCTGTAAACACGATAACTTGAGTACCATTACAGCTAGGTTTAGGAAATTTCACATTTAGGTATTATATCAAAATCTTAGACCGTATCAACTTTTGAGCGATTTCCGATAATCGGAAGTGGAACTTTTTCTACTTTGAATTTTTCAACAGCCTATAATTTGAGTACTATTTCAGATGGATAAATGAAATTTCACTAGTAAGTAAAAGATCTAATTAACTACCTTATGTCAAATTTTGAGTCCGGAAGTAGTACTTTACGCTATTTCTGATTTCTCAAAAAGCGCATGTGAATTTATAAAGTACTAATAATATTCCGCACTATTATGCACATTTATTTGGCGTTCACTTGGTTTGCAACTCTTTTTCCTACGAGATTCTATTCTATTTTAAAAAGTGTAAGTAATTAAAAATGGATTAAAAACTATGTCTATATCCCGAGTTGCCATCCCCTGTTGTTTTATATAAGAATATTCGAGAAAGTTTAGGGTAGATCACTCCCGGTTTATTTAATTAGCTACTGTTATTGTGTTTTTTAAAGATCAATTTTTAACATAATGATAATGTATGGGTTAGATCACTGTATTGATCACACACCTCTTTACTGGTAAGTGAAAAAAACAATATTTACAAAAATTTACCAGTTTCAAACGCTATGATTTTGGCGGCATTGTACTTTTGTACCTCATTACGCGTTTTCCCAAATTAAGATCAGTTCGGGGTGGGTTGGGAGGGAGGGGATTTAACTTCATTCACCACTGTCCGGTCACTTAAGGTCAATTATCCTACCCAGCATATACCTAGGTGTGACATTGATGTCGCTCTACTCAATAGTCTGTCCAATTTTCGGTGGTGAGATGGGGTGGGGGGGGGGGGGGGATTTATCAACTCATAGTGAACATAGCGTCAGTTTTTAAATAACTGTTCTAAATATACATATACAATTATACATATATACTGATTCAGAAATAGATTTAAATAAATAAAAGTGGCATTATGACTGTAAAATGTTTTTTACAGAGGGGTTCATACCCCTTCCCCCCCCCCCACCTACGCCACTATCTCAGCTGCTGTCACCTTTATGTTCCGTTTACTATTTACTTTTATGTTACTCTTCATTTATGTTTCATAACTTTCCTTTAAATTCTTATAATACATTTTTAAATTTAAATAAACCGGGAGTGACATCCCCTAAACTTTCTCGAATAATTATATTAATAAATAATAAATATCACTACAGGGAATTGCAAGTTGGGATATAGACATGATTTTTAATTACTTAAATTTTTTTCAAATAGAATAGAATCTCGTAGAAAAAATAATTACGCACCAAGCGAACGCCAAGCAAAATGTGCATAATAGTGCAGAATATTATTAGTACTTTATAAATTCACATGCGTTTTTTTTAAAAAATCAGAAATAGCGTAAATTACTACTTCTCCGATTAACGGAAATTACTCAAAATTTGAAAGAAGACAGAAAATTATATCTGTTACTTACAGATGAAATTTCATTTATCTATCTGAAATAGTACTCAAGTTATAGGCTTTTGGAAAATTGAAAGTTGAAAAAGTTCCACTTCCGGTTATTGGAAATCACTGAAAAGTTGAAACGGATCTACAAATTTGATATAATACTTATATATGAAACTAGCGTACCCGACCCCCGCGCGTTGCCGCGGCGATAGAAGAAAGTCTGACGAAATATATTAGAAGGATATCACCAATGCATTACCAATCATATGTTCTTAAACGCGTGTCCTTCTTTTCTAAAACTCTGTTATTTAAATGTAAACAATGCTTGCGCTTGGATAATAATTATCGGGACACGGGTTTTCCTACACTACCGCAAGAAAACCTTGAGTGTACATTAATCACTAACCGAAATAATGAGGTAGGACACACTTCGGTGACCACCCATGTGTCAGGGACGTAAAGGGGCGCTCTCAGGAGCCCCCAACCCCCCGATTACACTACCGCATAGGCGCAGCGTACGAGCCCTGGCTCCTTAAAACTAACAGGCGCCATCGTGCTCATAGGATAACCCAGCGTGCCAATAGCATCATGTTAATAATGATGCAGATTTCTTCATTCGCTTAAGTGACATAAATGAACAGAAATTTTTTCTTTAACACGTAAAAAAATTATTTGACGTGTTTTAAACATCAGTGTGACTGATGCAATATGCTAGCGTTACTAATGGTCTATTATTAGATGCTCGATCTCAATTTCTGACTGGATCGTCAAATAATAGATACTTATTGCATCATTCGCAAGGTGACGAAACTCTGCAGTAGGCTCCTCATATTAAAAAAAGTTATTTTTTCATCTTTCGCAAGGTGACGAAACTGTACAGAAGCATTTCCTCGCGTTACAAAGTTATTTTTTAGAAGCGTGTTGTTGTTTTACCGCTGAATATAGTAGTAGTACCCCTTACTCGCTATGCAGGACGCTCGATTAACGGATGCCAAGTGCCAACATAGTCGCTGTAAAACTCTGGGCGCCAAACCGTGTATTGACAAAAATTGTACCCTACATGGCGCCGCCCATAAGAAACTTTAGTTTTCTTTTTCGCAGAAATACTCTCGGGAGTATTCTCATCTACTCCTTAAAGTTTCATGGCACTCCGATGAACCGCATCCGAGTTTTATTTTTTATATACCGTGTATAGAGAAAAAAATCGCTCCCCCCGGGGGGCAACCCCCTTGCAATATTAAAAAATATTTTGTTTGCAGAACCCTACCATTGAGTGATCTAATCATCTCCCCAAAGTTTCATGGTACATGAATGAACGGTGTGAAACCGAAATAGAATTTTATTTTTATAAACCGTATGTAGAGAAAAAAAAATCGCGCCCTGCCGGGGCGCTACCCCTGCGAATTTGAAATTGTTTTTAGCGCAAAAGCCTCCCCAGGAGTATTCTCAACATCATCCCAAAGTTTCATGGCGATCGTGTGAACGATGTCACGTCAATTCACTTTTATTATTTTTATATACGGTATATAGAGAAAAATCGCACCCTCCCGTGGCGCCGCCCTTGTGAAATTAAAAATGATATTTTTTTACAGAACCCTTCCTTAAAGGGTTCTAATTAACCTACCAAAGTTTGAAAGCTATCAGATGAATGGAGTCAAAATAAAAAATCGACTTTTATTTTTATATACCGTATATAGAGAAAAACAGATCGCGGCCTGCCGGGGCCCCACCCCTGCGAATTTGAAATTTTTTTTTCGCAGAAACCTCCCCAGGAATATTCACAACTACTTCCCAAACTTTCACGACGATATGATGAAAGGTGTAGTAATGCATAAGGGACAAACAAACAGACAGAAAAACACACATACATTGCTTTATATATATAGATTTCATCAACCTAGCTGTAACGGTACTTAAGTTATCTTGTTTACAGACACACACACCAGTGGCGGAACTAGAAAAAATGGGCCACCCCGCAAACAAAATTTGTGGGCCCCCCATATATATATATATATATATATATATATATATATATATATATATATATATATATATATATATATATATATAAAACAAGGTTCGCTCTCAATTTTAAAAAAATCCATCTGGTACACGAATAAATCAGAGGTTTTCCAACACACGAGCTGGCCCCTTTCTAAATCTAGTCCAACACACCAAGCTGAGGCTTTCATCAAAACGTTACTAACCGTGTGCCCTGTTTTCCAGAAGTTGAATTAATGTCGGCAGTTCATTTCTTGGATCTTAGGGCGCGGGTTTGTCCACACTACCAACTAGACACGCCAAGGCATGCTGTAAATCTCTCGGCGACGGCCCAGGTGTCAGGGGAGTCATGGGGCTCTTGGAGCTACCGGTTACATTACTGCACGGGTGATGGGTGTGACACATTGTTTCTTCCGGCAGAGCTCCCCCCTCCCCTCCCCCGAAAACAGTCTACCCTGGAAGAAACATTGGTGCAACACCTAATTAGATTTAGTCATCGAGTGTTGTAGCGAGACTTATTCCTAGTGTTGTGGGAACTTTTAAACGACTGTCTGTGGGGGCCAACTTGCTCATATGTGAATCGCTCAGGATGAGCCAGTTGTATTCAAGTAGTAACCTCATCCGCTTATGCAGGATCACGGGGCGCTAAATCACATATTTCCGTTAGGAGTCCCCACTCAAATATGTACAAATGTTAGGCCTATGACAGAAAGTTCCAGAAACCTTTGCGGGGCTGTACTCAACAGCTTCCCAAGTTTTCATGGCGATTGGGTGAATGATGCAGTAATGCATAATAATAATAGAGAGAAAAATGTTTTTCACATGTACAACTGTATGTGGCCAGGTCACGCGTTGGATAACCTTCTGATTTAGGGGAGGGGGGGGTTAACAAAAAGCCAGACCCTCACACACCCCCACCTCAATGACTATTAATAATGTTCAATTAATTCTAAACGTTCTAAATAATTTCTAAATAATTATATAAAAAATAATCTTACCTGCCCTGTTTTGTGAATTAGATGTGCTTAATACTATGAAAGTAAATTAATATGTGTTGACTAGATCTAGTGCTGTCTAGTGTCTGACAAAATGTGCTGAAGTGGTGAATCGTACGGTTAGGAAGTAGTTCATAAACGATACATTTATCTCCTCGATACTTGTGAGGTTGAGAAAGAGGGATGGGATAGGGGTCGGCTCGGGAAAAAACTTGAAAGGGACAACAAAACGCCTTGATCTATGTACGTCAGCATCGCCCATTGTAAAACTTACTCAGGGGAGATAATTTGAAGTATAGGCCTTAAAAGTTTACTATATTTCTTGTAAAATCAAAAACAAGTAAACGTATATAAAACTGAAGTTTATAGTATTATATTATTTTTTAAAAATTATTTGTACGATACAAGATAGTACAGGATACAAATTCAACCACTATCACAAACACATATTAACATTGAAAAATGTACAATGGATTTCGGGTCCCCTACCAATGCCGCAAATAAGAACCGCGCATCATTAAAGTATTGAAAGCCCACTTCATATCAATGTAGCGGCTTTTCGTGCTATGGACTTTGTTGTTTTTTTAAAAGAATTTTGCCGGCGACAGCGTGTGTTTGATTGTAGGGAAATAGAACTCGGCCTTGACGATGGTTAAAAAATACAACTATAAATAACTGTTTTAAATATGTAAAGAATTTGTCGACAATTTTTTAACCCCCTTTTTGGTCCCCATCCCCTGCCCCATCCGCCACAGTATACTTTGGAGGATCGGTTAAACAGTTACGTGTCCTCTATTTAGCTATCAAAGGGAGGGGGGGGGGGGGGCAACGAGTCAAAGAAGTCATTCAAAATTTGAAGAGTTGCATATATTTTACACTGTAGTTTGTGTAATGGATTTTATCTTTTGCGGAAGAGCGTGGTATAGTGACTGTAAAATAAAGATAATCGTACCGCAGCTACAGTGTTTTTCTTTTACAAACCAAATATTAAGGCAAAAATTAAATTCAAAATTTAAAAAAAAAAAAAAAAAATTGGTCAGCCGTGGGCCCCTAAACGGCCTCCCCCCCCCCCCCCCCCCCCGCGCATTGCGGGGTCTGGCGGGACTGTAGTTCCGCCCCTGTTCCTCAGGTAAATGAACAACTACTGACTAGTGTCTTTAACAAAATGTGCAGAAGTGGTCAGTTTACAGTTCATAGACGGTTCGTTAATCTATGCATTACATCTTATTGTAAGAGTAAGGGTGTGGTGAGGGGTAGAAGTGAGGGGTAAGGGGGAGGGGGGGGGAGAGTTGGGAAGGGAAGGGGACAAGAAAGCGCCGATAAACATCTACATCGATAGTGCCGACTTTTTCCGATCGTCTAGAAGACCAGGATAGTCGCCTCGCCGCAACATTTCCCCAGCCCGATTTCAAAGCGTACCGGCACAGTCAAATTTCAGATGATTCGTCTTTGAAGTTGTCTATATGTCTGGCGGTCTCTCGAGCTATAGTCAGTGCATTTTTCTCAAAGACGTTTGCCGACTATCGTGTTTGTTTGTAACTGTACAAGAAAGATAACTCGACCTCCACCGATTTTTTTTTTTACATTTTTTAAAAATAATTTAGCCAGGATTTTTGGGCCCCCAATAGGTTTGGGCCCCCCCCCCCCGCATTGCGGGGTCTGGCGGCACTGTAGTTCCGCCCCTGACACACACACACACACACACACACAAACAGACAATATTGCAAAACTGTGTTTTTCCGAATCAAGGAGGTGTAAAAACGTCGAGATTTGCACGTCTACAATACTTTCTCTATACTCCATGTACGAGAAAGTAAAAATCAATGTACATTTAATTGGTTTAAAAAAAAATATTCGAAAATGACCCCATCATTTTTTCACCAGGTCATCAAGATGCTGGTGTTGGTTGTTGTCATGTTCGGCTTGTGCTGGTTGCCACTGCACACGTTTTTTCTTGTCATTGACTTCAACCCGCATCTGATGAGCAATCAGACAGAGGGGGAGGAGCGGACGTTCACCGTCTTATTCTATACGGCCTTCTGGCTCGCAATGTCCAACTCCTGCGCTAATCCAATCATTTATGGCTTTACCAATGAAAGCTTTCGGGTAAGTTAAAAAAATCTACATTTTTATGAGGTATTACAAATTTCTAAAGTAAATACAGAAATGCATTTAATGAAACTAATAATCTTGCATTTATATTAAAACTTATAGATAATACAATTTCATGTATAAAGTACCATTAAATCTATTTAACGCGCTATTATACAAAAAATTTTCGAGTTGATTTAGTGCGCAATTGATTTTAGTCATATAACTCTACTGTATAAAAAACTTTAAAAATAATGAATAAATAAACCGAGAGTGATCTCCCCTAAACTTTCTCGAATATTTTTATATAACACTACGGGAGATGGCAACTTGGAATATAGACATGATTTTTAATCAGTGGCGGAACTAGAAAAAAAAGGCTCCCCCGCAAAGAAAAAATTAGGGCCCCCTATATATGTACATATATTTACATATATATACATATATATATATATATATATATATATATATATATATATATATATATATATATATATATATATATATATATATATATATATATATATATATATATATATATATATATATATATATATATATATATCCTGACTGAGTAATTTAGTCTACTTCAGGGGTCGGCAACCTGCGGCTCGCGAGCCGCATGCGGCTCTTTTGATATCAAGATGCGGCTCTCCAGCTCCTTGAACAAATACTAATAATCTTAATAAAAAAATAAAATATTTGAAATAAAAAAAAATGTTAGTGGCTCTTTAAAACCAGGGAAATTATAAAAATTGTAACTTTTGGCTCTTCCGCTTCATAAGGTTGCCGACCCCTGGTCTACTTCATTGCAATAAATAACCATTCTGAGCGAACAAACCAGAAAAAATTTAGTTTAAACTCATCTTGTGTTACACAAATATTATGAACAGGCTGGTCAAAAATATATAAATACGTTAGCTTGATTCGTGAATGGTTTCTCGCGTTATGTTTATTTTTTTCATTTTTGGCTTTTATAATATCAATTTTGAAAACATTGATTTTTATATCTATACTATTGTATAGTATGTCTTATTTAAGTAACAATTCAGAGAATAAATTGCTTTTTAATATACATAGTACAAAACTATTTAAATGAGCTTCGTGGGCATCCCTATTTTAAAAAAGGGCAGTAAGTCATGGAAGTAGTGGGAATGTTTACCTACCTTTCAAACTATAGCTCTTGTAGATTTTAAAATATTTTTCTACGCAACAATCTCTGCTACAGTAGACCTGTTGTTGTTTTTTTTTTTTTTTTTTTTTTTTGCAAAACCACTTTCAAGATGCATGAAAAACATAATTTTTTGAAAAAAAAAGTCAATGTTTTTTGGTCGGAACTGGGCCCCTAAACATCCTGGGCCCCCCCGCATTGCGGGGTCTGGCGGTATGGTAGTTCCGCCCCTGTTTTTAATCCATTTTTAATTACTTACACTTTTAAAAATAGAATAGAATCTCTTAGGAACGCCAAAAAGTACGTGTATAATATTGAGGAATATTATTAGTTCTTTATAAATTCACATGCGTTTTTTTGAGAAATCAGAAATAGCGTTAATTACTACTTCTGGTCAACGAAAATCACTCAAAATTTGATAGAATGCAAAGAATTAGATCTTTTACTTACATGTGAAATACGATTTATCTATCTGAAACAATACTCAAGTTATAGGTTTTTCAAAAATTGAATGTACAAAAAGTTCCACTTCCGTTTACCGGAAATCGCTGAAAAGTTGATGAAGAACTACAAATTTAATATAATACTTTTATATAATAACGTTCATCAACCTAGCTGTAACGGTACTCAAGTTATCGTGTTAACAGAAACACATACATACACACATACACACACAGACATACGGACAAGATTGCAAAACAATGTTTTTCCGACTATTGCACGATTACAATACTTCCTATATACTTCATTTATAAAAATATTCTAGGAAGTTTGAAGGAGATCACTCCCGCTTTATTTAAATAGAATAGAATCACGTAAGAAAAAGAATTGAGCCCCAAATGAACATAAACAAATGTGTGAGAGCGGACAGTGAGTGCTTTATAAAGGAAACATTGATTAATTGATTGAAGTTTTAATTAAACATCCAATTCAGCCAAAGCTTTTGTCACTGTGACTTGTCGCCAATTCTTGATCTACGTGAAAGATTTTAAAAATCGGTCCAGTGAGGTAATCGTTTTTTTTTCAGAAATCGGAAATAGCGTAATGTAATTCTTCCTTTCACCGTTTAAAACTCAAAATTGAGATACTTGTGAGAAAGTATGTTAAAAATTTCATCTACCTAACTGAAACGGTACTTAAGATATTGACATTTTAAAAACTAGAAATAGAGCAAAGTCCCACTTCCGATTATCGGAGGTAAAAAAAAAGTTGATTGTAATTAAGGTATACAATCGTATACTTATAAATGAAATGTCATTTACCTAAACGAAAAATCACCCGAATTATAATGTTCACAAGAAAATAGATTAAAGAACCACTTCCGGTTTTCCAAATATTGTCCAAAATTTGATGCAAACAAGCGAATACATTGTAATCTTTGTAAAATTTTGCCCACCTTTCGTAAACGGTAATCAAGTTATTGGCTTTGGAGAAAAATGTTGTCAACATAACTGAAACGGTAGACCTACACAAGTTATCGTGTTTACAGACACACACACATACACACACACACGCACGCACGCACACACGCACATACACACGCACACACGCACACACGCGCGCGCACACACACACACAAACACACAAACACACACACACAAACACACACAAACAATCAGACATTAAGACAACATTGCAAATGTATGTATGACGTCGAGATTAGTTAAAATCTTAATTTTTTTTTTTTTTGCACGACGACAATACTTTCTCTACACTTAGATCTAGTATACGAGAATATAAAAAAAATGCTTAAATCACTTTTTAATAGCAAGCGTTTATCTAATAATGCACTAAAGATGAGACTTACTTTAAATATAAAATAATTAACTACTATTTAAGTAACTAAAAATAAACATGGTCGTCGCTTCTTAAATTCTTTTAAGTTATTTAAATAGTAGCTACTTATTAGATCGACAGACAGACAGACACACAGACACACAGAGACAGACACAGATACACCCACAGACCCACAGACCCACAGACAAACAGACCAACAAACAAATAGACATACAGACATACATACAGACACACACACAAACACACAGAAACACACAGACACATACACAGAAAAACGACAGACAGACAGACAGACGGACGGACGGACAGACGGACAGACAGGACAAAGTTTGAAGACATAGTTCCCATCTTTGAGTCTAAGACTTTTTTTTTCAGGCGGACATGGCATCGTTGTGCTATATTTGGTTTCCATTTTGCGGCTGCCTGAAGAGTGCGGCAAGCCGGCGACTCAGTATTTCCACAAATGAAAGCGTGTACAAGCGCAGCAGCACAATCCGAAAATCTCAGAGCAGTTACAGACAGGCTGTGTACAGAAATGGCAGTAAGGTCTTTATTGAGATCAGAAAAGACAATCTTTACCGTGGCAGGAGCAGCTTGAACGAATTTTATCAAGACTCGTTTGACATGAATAGCAAAGACAGCTCCGGCAAAGACAGCTCCGGCAAAGACAGCTCCGGCAAAGACAACTCTACCAATGACGGATCTGTCTGGTGCTGCTACCAAAACAAGCGACGAGCATCGACACAGCGAGTATCGCGGTGCCGAGATCATCGAGCTCATTTTAGAACCACGTTCAGGGAGTCCCATACGCTGGGCTATAGTGTGAGCCTCGAACAACCCATTAGCCTGACATCAGAGACATCCACTCCTCCAACCAAAGGAGTTCAGCGGTCAATGACCTCTCCATCCACTCCTCCAACCATAGCCAAAGGAGCTCAGCGGTCAATGACCTCTCCATCCACTCTTCCAACCATAGCCAAAGGAGTTCAGCGGTCAATGACCTCTCCATCCACTCCTCCAACCATAGCCAAAGGAGTTCAGCGGTCAATGACCTCTCCATCCACTCCCCTAACCATAACCAAAGAAGTTCAGCGGTCAATGACCTCTCCATCCACTCCTCCAACCATAGCCAAAGGAGATCAGCGGTCAATGACCTCTCCATCCACTCCCCTAACCATAACCAAAGGAGTTCAGCGGTCAATGACCTCTCCATCCACTCCCCCAACCATAACCAAAGAAGTTCAGCGGTCAATGACCTCTCCATCCACTCCCCTAACCATAACCAAAGAAGTTCAGCGGTCAATGACCTCTCCATCCACTCCCCTAACCATAACCAAAGGAGTTCAGCGGTCAATGACCTCTCCATCCACTCCCCTAACCATAACCAAAGAAGTTCAGCGGTCAATGACCTCTCCATCCACTCCCCTAACCATAACCAAAGAAGTTCAGCGGTCAATGACCTCTCCATCCACTCCCCTAACCATAATCAAAGGAGTTCAGCGGTCAATAACCTCTCCATCCACTCCCCCAACCATAACCAAAGAAGTTCAGCGGTCAATGACCTCTCCATCCAATCCTCCAACCATAACCTAAGAAGTTCAGCGGTCAATGAAATCTCACCCCACAATCTAGTTTGACTATCTGGCAAATGTACACTCAAATTTGACTATTTTGGATACGAACATTCTAATTGGACAACAGAAGCATTACCTAGTTCCTTAGATTTAATAACGCAGTGGCTGCCAAGCTTATTTTTACAAAATTTAATTTAAAAAACTTGATTCAATGTTAGCGTTTTTGATTTGGAGAAGGATAAGGATTAGGATCAGGATTAGGATCAGGATTAGGGTTAGGATTAGGCATTAAATCATTAGTTAATAATGTACGGTGAGCTTAATAACTAATTGTGGTTTTACTTTTTTAAGCATTGGTGTTCAGCTAAACTGAAAATCTTGCTGAATTGAACCTACGTGTTAACGAAAATAAATTCAATCTAAATTCTAAACGCAAGAGTTAAACCAGTGTTCTCTGATCAAATGTAGAGGCATTGGAAATGTGGGAAGGGGAATAATGAGTCGAATGCTGGCGTGTGCTATATGGATATCGAGTGAAACCATTTTTCGTATTATGGCCCACCGTTCCGATGGGATTCTATGGCCGGGAGGAGACTGACAATCAACTCGATTTGCTGATAACGTGTACAGCAGCTCATGACGTCTCGCATCTCCTGTCTACTACTCTCCCGGCGGATTCTAAAAGTCACGTGATGTTTCAATTTCTAAGAGTTCCCTCCCCTTTTCGTTTTCTAGCAGATTTCTTTCATACTTTCGTAGATTTACAGTTTCGCAGACATCTGTCAGGACAATGAGAATTTGTGTTATATTTTTTTTTTATTTCTAGTATTTTTTTTGGTAGTCTTTCTTACTCCCCCCCCCCCCCCCCGCCCACTCTCTACGCTGTCAGATAAAATGATCATTGGATGCTTGTTACTATGTAATGTTATTTCATGTTTTTCCAGCAACTCTAGCTCCCCCCCCCCCCCCTATCTATATGAAATTTTTTTTGTAATAACTACTATTTATTTATGCACCACAAAAGAACAAATAAAACCTTCATTTTAAAAAGAAAATGTTTTTGTGGAAATATAAATGTGCACTAAAATGTATATCACTATTTAAAATAAGCCGGGAGTGATCTCCCCTAAACTTTCTCGAATATTCTTATATAACACTACGTGGGATGTCAACTCGGAATATAGACATGATTTTTACTTTCTCGTATATACGTAGTATAGAGAAAGTATTGTAATCGTGCAAAAAAAAATCGAGGTTTTTACAAATCTCGACGTTTTACACCTCACTGATACGGAAAAACATAATTTTGCAATCTTGTCCGTATGTCTGTGTGTGTGTCTGTGTGTGTGTCTGTCCGTGTGTAAACACGATAACTTGAGTACCGTTACAGCTAGGTTGATGAAATTTCATATATAAGTATTTTATCAAAATCGTAGATCCGTATCAACTTTTGAGCGATTTCCGATAACCGGAAGTGGTACTTTTCCTACTTTGAATTTTTCAAAAGCCTATAACTTGAGTACTATTTCAGATAGATAAATGAAATTTCACATGTAAGTAAAAGATCTAATTCTCTACCTTCTGTTAAATTTTGAGTAATTTCCGTTGACTGGAAGTAGTAATTTACGCTACTTCCGATTTCTCAAAAAACTAATGTAAATTTTTAAAGTACTAATAATATTGCGCACTATTATACGCGTTTTTATTCGGCGTTTGCTTGGTGCGCAATGTTTTTTTTATGAGATTCTATTCTATTTTTAAAAGTTTAAGTATTTAAAATGGATTAAAAATCATAACTATATCCCCAGTTACCATCCCCTGTTGTTTTATATAAGAATATTCGAGAAAGTTTAGGGGAGATCACTACCGGTTTATTGTTTACTTAAACTTTTAAAAATAGAATAAAATCTAGTAGAAAAAAAAATTGCGCACCAAGCGAGCACCAAAACCAAATGTGCGCAATAGTGCGCAATATTATTAGTACTCTATAAATTTACATGCGTTTTTTTGAGAAATCGGAAATAGCGTAAATTAGTACTTCCGGTCAACGGAAATGAATCAAAATTTGATAGAAGGTAGAGAATTAGATCTTTTACTTACATGTGAAATTTCATTTATGTTTCTGAATTAGTACTCAAGTTATAGGCTTTTGAAAAATTCAAAGTAGAAAAAGTACCACTTCCGGTTATCGGAAATCGCTCAAACGTTGATACGGATCTACGATTTTGATATAATACTTATATATGAAATTTCATCAACCTAGCTGTAACGGTACTCAAGTAATCGTGTTTACACACAGACACACACACACACACACACACACAGAGACATACGGACAAGATTGCAAAATTATGTTTTTCCGTATCAGTGAGGTGTAAAACGTCGAGATTTGTAAAAATCTCGATTTTTTTTTTTGCACGATTACAAGACTTTCTCTATACTTCGTATAATCGAGAAAGTAAATCTAGGGTCGCTCAGCTATGTATTTAAAGAATTGAAATTGTTGTGCCGTTCTCAAAAAGTGCCAACAAACTATCATATATTATTATTCGCTACTTGCAAAGTAAAATAGTTTACTCGCATCTATCTATTATACTACTAAAACTTAAGTTTGTTTACATGTTGTTTACAAATATTTATTTTATATGTAAAATAGTATGTAGGTAGAGAACAATTTTTGTTTTCAGACAGACTGTTAATCACAAATTTATTTAAAGACGTTAATTAATTTATTGATTTATTCATAGGTAGATTAACCACATTAATTTTAAAGTTTTAGAACAATGGCTTTCTTTGACTGAATAGTGACGTCACAAGTTTTGTTTACTTCTTAGTACAATAACATGGCGGCTTCGATCATAGACTTTGTGGCCCATTCAAAAGTTTAACGCGTTTTAAAGCTAATTTTCTGTCGGCCATAACTTTAACAATACGTCCGTTTGCTGTTTTTATTACGTTCCAACATTTATATAAATTTTCAACTGTCTTTTTCATTTAGTTTTACAATAAATTTCTCTAGCTCTACAATCTGTCCAAGAAAGTTATTTATAGATCTAAAAATATCATGTGGCCAAGCAAGTTATATATACATCTAGATCTAGAATCTAGGTCAAACCAAAGATTAATTAGATACACACCAAAGATTAATTAGATAAAAATACAATCAATTTTATAATCATAATACATTTTTAGTCTTTAAATACTTGATATAAATCTTTGTGATTTATCTATCTAGATCTAGATATATCTAGCTAGAATATGTCTAATGATTAGATCTAAATTCTAGATCTAGCAAGAGTTACGCAAAAACTATAGAGTCCTTTCATATGACGTCACGTCCGTTCGTGATACCTACGCCCGCCGCCACAGTGGTGTACACAAGACGTAAACACAATCAGCTGTTCGCCAGCGCTGGACGTGTTCACCAGCGCTGGACGCGTTCACTGTATGTAAAGAACCGCACCCGCGGAAAAGGAAAAATACGTTAAAAAACTTGAACTCTTATGAATTGAAGATCCTTATATTGACAGTTTCGTATAAATAAATATGTGGACAAAATTTCTAAATAAAAATACTGTTAGTAATACTGTTTGCGTTTAGAGTTAAAGTAGCCGAATCTGATCAAATGCATTTCTCGATACTTTGTTTCATGTAAGGACAGTAAAATAATAAACTTCATTTTAATTATAAAAGATAACTATTAATAAAACAAATATGCTCGACCTTCACAAATACTAATAGTAAAAGACAAAGTCAAAAGTAATAGGCTAATAAGAATAATAAGATCTAATAGTAGGCCTAATACCTGGCTCCGCTGGGTAGACATAGAATCTAGAATCTACTTCTTTACTTAAATTTAATTACTTTAGATCTACATTCGATTCAAAATACACCCATAATAAATCAAAAGTAGTCATAATAGGCCTAATAAAGCATTTAATTGTCTCTAAGATCTAAAATCTCGCTCTATTATCTAATCATTTTTTTAGCAAACGAAATTTTCTGAAATTGAAATAGATTATATGACTAGACTTAGATCTAGAATCTGCTACTTAAATTAAATTGTAAAAACTTTATACAAGCATGTAGTTGATATTATCCTAATTTATAAAAGGCCATGTGCGCTCTTCTCTCTCTCTCTCTCTTTCTCTGTCCGCAAAAAATTTTCGCCGGACATCACGTCAGAATCGGCAGCGATATATCGAGAACTTTTTACGGACTTTTGTTGAAAATAATATGTTAGATGTTTTAAATGTTTAACCACAATTTTACTTAAAGAAGAAAAATAAAAATTAAAGGCGTATTCGAATGTAGAGAAACAGTATTATTTATGCAACCGGAAAAGCATTAATACATGTGAAAAAGAACGCATAAAACTGTGACGTCGCTATTGCTTATACATTAACTAATGACGTCATCTGCTGTGTTTTGAATAAAAAGAAATGAACTATTTCATTCAAATTTGATTTAGATCTACGTACACTATGAAATGTATACAATACAATTTTTCCGGCCTAAACTCATAAAATTTATTTTATGTATTTGGATTCTAGATCTAGACTAGATTCTAAATCTAAATCTAAATCTACGCCTACGCAATAACTAGACTAGATCTAGACGTAGACGCTAAGATCTAGATTTAGACTCTAACTTCTCTAAAATCAATTCCAAAAATAAATTTCTATATTAGGACTAAACTATTTCAAGACTTATTTATTTTATACAAAATCTTTGTTTGGAACTGGCTAATTTGAGATAAAAAAATTAATTTGAAAGAATAGGCATATTCGCGTAAGTTAAGATTTTAAAATACGTGTTTCATTCTCCGAATATTATAAGGTGCCTAAATAGCGGAGATGTTAGTGTACATTAAACCACGCAGGTGGTGCGGGTTCGAGACACACCAAGTCAACTTGGTTAATGTATTTTTTTTAATTATGCTCGGGCTAAACTTAAAAAAAAAATTCTTTTAGGAATCTAGATCTAGATCTAGATTGTCGGGTGTCCGATAGGGCACTTCCCGGCGCCGCAGGCGCTTCAAATTTGGCAGGATCTTGCCTTGGGGCGACAGAACACGGGGGCCGGTTGGCCGAAAAGTCTACGATGAGGGGGTCAAAACTGACCTCGACTGACCGGTACCTTATATGAGCTATAAATTAAAAAAAAAATGTCCACGGAGGAACCTCTTCATAACTCTTGAGGTCGTAGACCGACCCTCGGGCGAATTAATTAAGCATTCAAATTCTCAATGTTTTCGAAAGCCTAAGCGAAGCTGGGCAGCATGCCTAGTTGTAGTAGAAGGCTTTAATAAATTACTAAGGCCTACCTACTTTGTTGTCTTTTTACAGCAATATGTATCTGATACTGGACTGAGTTTCATTAAATTCAAATTCATATCTAGTAATTGGTCTACTAAGTTTTTGTAGCCTTATAGTAGTACAATAATCTAGATCATACCAGCCAACAACAAATAACCACATTATTATTATTTGGTTAATGATTAGGCTAAATTTTTTTTTTAAATCCACTGTTTATAAAAGAAACAAATCAAGCTAGAAACATAATAAGTGAGATGGTTTAGAATAATAGCAATGGACCCAGTCTACAATTGATACAATTGCAGGTCTACATAGGGCCTACAGTCTAGTAGTTTACTGTAGGCACCTAGTGTGTAGCTAGTATACTAGTGTGTAGCTGTCCAGAGTTAAGATTCTTAATGCCTTAATGCTTTCCCCTGATAAGCCGTGTGTGCTATAAATGACATAACATGACACCGAGGTGAGAAGTGTTGAGGGGAGAGCAGTGGGACTTTCCCCTTTGTTCTCCCTGCTGGGCCCTGAGGGTCAAAATTATATAAGAAATACTATCTCTGTGGGGCTGGGTATCACGGAGGTGAGACATTTTCAGGGGAGGGCAGGGCAGACTCCTCTTTGGTTTTATTGTGGGCTAGATACAGGTGGGGGCAGCCATCATGAGGGTTGAACGTCAGTATTAATGTGTCTGATTACTTCCCTGCTGGATTATAAGGGTCTTAAATTGTATAACATGCTACCCAGATTGGTTATTACCCATGGAGTATATTAGCCGTTGTAGTGTGGGTTTTGTAGGAGTTAAGTGGTCTCACGTTTGCTACAGTAGATAACCTCTAATATATTACTGCATTTGATCAGCTTCGTCTACTTAAACTCTAAACGCAAACGGTATTACTAACAGTATTTTTATTTAGAAATTTCGGCCACATATTTATATTATCCACGAAACTGTCAATAACTGTATAAGGATCTTCAATTCCTAAGAGTTCAAGTTTTTTAATATTTTTCCTTTTCCGCGGGCGCGATTCTTTACATACGGTGAACACGTCCAGCGCTGGTGAACACGTCCAGCGCTTGCGAACAGCTGATTGTGTTTACGTCTGATGTACACCACTGTGGCGGCGGGCGTAGGTATCACGTGATTTAGGTCACGTGTTTGCAAGGACTCTATACTTAAGACTTAAGCAAACGAGTCGTAGAATCTAGATCTAGATAATTCTATCTCGATCTAGATAATTTCCGACCTTCATTATTTTATATAAATATTTGTTTGGCTAATTTAAGATAAAATTTAATTTGAGAGTTACTACTACTAGACTTAGATCTAAATCTAGATCTATGCGCGTAAATCAAGTTGCATAAGGAGACTCAAAGTATTAAACGGGCGTCACGAGTTAAATAGCTAAGTTGTTAGTGTAAGCGGCTTGCATTCAGGTGGCACGGGTTCTAGACCAATACGTCAATGAAATTAATTTTTTTTTCAATTTTTTTTTAAAGATGTGAATGATAAAGTTGCCTATCTGAACTTGGCGGGATACAGGGCAGGTGAAGTAGAGTTCATCTGTTTCTTTGTCCTAAGTATATGAAGGGATAGTGTGGTCAGAGGCATGCTCGGCTGGAATCGTTTTTTTAAACGATAATAACATGTCTGAGACTTGGCGGGACACTGGGAAGGTGAAGTAGAGTTGAGTAGGTCACATGTGACGTCAGTATATGAAGGGATAGTCCGAAATCGGTGTTTTTGGTGTTTTTAAAAGATAAAATTAATTTTAAAATCTTGCACGGCGTAGTTACAATTAATAAAGTTATAAAATCCTGCCTGTCTGGTTTTTTTCGGACTTTACTAAAGATTGGATGTATTTGATGTTTTTATGGACCTCTCAAATACCTTTGAGACTTTTCTCGCTGGGGTCCATTGGATGCCTGATTATTTTTTTATGAATGAATTAAAATTTGAACCGAATTAGTAGGCATTTCTATCGAACAAGTCATCACGTTCAATAGCGCGTCATCACGTTTCAATAGGCGCGCAATGGCTTTTAGAACTGTCCGAATTTTCGCTCCGGCGTTTCGATCTAGACAGACAGACAGACTGACGACAGAGGAAGCGAGTTAAATAAAAGCTTGTAAAAATGTGTGACTGCCTGCATTCTCTCTTTATAACAAATAGTAGGTAAAAAGGCCTTTAAAATGGAGAGGCAGTGTACACAGCGTACATGCTCGATCACTCTTTCAAGTGCCCCCCCCCCCCCCCCGGAGAGCAAAGTCTGGAAGAAACACTGCTCCCAATTATTATTAGGCCTAGTAATAGATGTTACCGAAAATATCAAATCCCTATATTACATTATTAGTTAATGTACACGTTGCATGTAAATGAATTAGTAATTTTGCAACATTTATTTAAAGGTCTAATAAATTTTCGTGATCGTCAAACAATTTGGAGGGGGGGGGGGGGAGAGAGAGGGGGGGGGGGGGTACGTCAAAAGTGGACGCGTGTGGACGGGGGGGGAGGGGGTGTCTAAAATTCCAAATTCCCGAATGTTCGTGGACGTCATAAATGGATGACCCCTTGCCCAAAATAAATACACAATAATAATGAAGTCATCGATACTCGATAATAAAGACAATACCGCATTTTAAGTGGTTTGCGTGCATAATTTCTTTCAGGCAGCTCTTCACCGGTAGAACGTCTAAGCTCCCCCCCCCCCCCCCGAACGCAATAGAATTTATTTAGAAAATATATTGGCAAAAGCAGGAAACAGGTCTAGATTATAGAAGTAGGGTCTACCTTTAGTTTGTATGATCTGCAAATACAAACCTGCTTTTCATCCCGGATGTTGTGGGGTCACTTTAAATTTTTTTTCAGGGGACACTGGTAAAAGAATATTTTTTGTTTTTCCGGGGGTGAACGTCAAAGCCCCCCCCCCCCATCCCCCGGACGCAATATAATTTAATTAGAAAATATATACTTTTACCAGTGTCGGCCTCCCCCGCCCTGGATAATTTTATTCGCCCCTGCAAAAATTCAAGTGCCCCACACTCGGAAAAAAGACTGAAAGAAACACTGTCTGCGTGAGTGAGGTTTATCTTCCAAAAGTAGGAAACGGGACTAGATTATAGAAGTAGGTTCTACCTTTAGTATGTATGATCAATAAATATGACCATTGTTTCTTTCAGACTATTTTCTCCCCGAAAGGGGGTACTTGAAATTTTCGGGGGTAGGGGGCGGACACTGGTAAAAGTATATTTTCTATATAAATTTCATTTTTAAAAATCTCGTTCGGGGGGGGAGGGGGGGGGGGGTGAGCAGTTTATCTCCCCCCCCCCCTCCCCCCGAAGAGATACCTGGAAGAAACTCTGCAATACGCTTTAGTACAATTAATTTCTTTTCTTAGTGATAAAGTTTATCAACTCACATATCCAGTAAAAATCCGTCCAAGTTTAGTCGGCGAAAAAGCCACCCCCCCCCCCCTCCGTCTAGAAAAAAACACTAATCACAGTTTCTTTATATAACCAAGGTGGAAAAAAGTTAAATCAGCTCGTAGCCGTTAAATTTCCGAAATTCGACTGTTTATAATTCAAAATAGCAGCTTAAAAAAGTCCGCCCCACTACCCCCCCCCCCCCCCCCCAGCTACAAACAAGTTTGGCCAACATCTAGATTCTAGATCTAGATCTAGAATAGATTCTGTTGAGACCAAGTTAGTTAGGTCGTCTGAGTCTAGATTTAGAATTCTAGATCTAGATCTAGTAGTTAAGGGGAGATAAATGTATAACTCTTCAGAATTTTTTTATACAGATGGTAGGTTCCCTTATTTATTGTTTGCGGGGTAAAAGTAAAATGCTTTATGAGCCTAACGTTTGAGTGTTTTAATTAAATTAGATTTAATTATTGGCTATTTTATAACCAATTAGAGACACAAAACATTATTTCCGATTTTAATTACTAGATCTAGAATCTATCTAAATCTAGACCTATAACTGTTTTACTTTATCAAGGTCAGTGTTAGATCTCTATATTATATCTAGATCTATGTTTCCATTTTTGGCAAGTCAGACAAACTTCCCCATTCAAAATGGCGGAATATGTCGGTCTAGATCTAGGATCTGGACTAGATCTAGAATCTAGATCTAAATCTAGTCTCTGATTGTCGTTGTAAACCCGTGGATATCTAAACCGCTGTCATAGTCTTTGAATTGGAGATCCAAGGTAATATCTAGATCTAGGATTTCTAGGTTTAGTCTTCTTAGTCTAGTGGCTTAGTTTACTAAGTCTACTGGACTCCAGTAGACTGGAGTCTACTCTTATCTCAATTCTAGATCTAGACTAGATCTAGATCTAGTCTAGATCTAGATCTAAATCTAAATCTAGTCTAGATCTGAATGTAGATATTAGATCTAGGATCTAGTCTAGATCTAGAATCTAGTCTAGATCTAGAATCTAGTTTCTAGAGTCTAGATCTTGGCCTAACACAGTAACTAATATATGACGATGACGATAGGCCTAGCCCTAGGCCATTTATATTTATTATTTGTCCTAAGTATTTTAGTACTAGATCTATAATCCAGATCTAGATCTATATCTGGAGTCTAGATTCTAGATAATCCTAATATGTAAAAGCCCATGTGCGCACTTCTCTCTCTCTGTCAGCAAAATATTTTCACCGGATATCACATCAGAATCTTCAGCGATATATGGAGAACTTGATACGGATTTTTGTTGAAAATAATATGGTAGATGTTTTAAATGTATAACCACAATTTTATTTAAAGAAGAAAAATAAAAAATAAAGGCATATTTGAATGTAGAGAACAGTTTTAAGTTTTTATTATGCAACAGGAAAATGTTTATAGTTGTGAAAAAGAACGCATAAAACAATGACGACACTCGCCAAATGTTTACACAAAACTCATGGAGTCATCTTCCGATTTTAGAATATAAAGAAATGAACTATTTCATTCAAATTTGATTTTGATCTACGCACGCTATGAAATATATATTACACAATTTTCTCGGCCTAAGCTTATAAAATTTACGGTATCTATTTGGATTCTAGATCTAGAGATTCTAGATCTAGACTAGATCTACGGAAAAACTAGACGTAGACGCTAAGATCTAGATTTAGACTATAATCTACTCTGGAATCTATTCCCATAATACATTTTTATTTTAAAAGACAAAAACAATATAACTGCCTTTGAACAGCCGGGTTTTTAACGAAATGTTTTAAGTCTCTTAATTTTAAGTCTCTTAATCAGCGAGTGCATTTAATATGGTATGGTTACCGATGAAGAAATGAACTATTTCATTTAAATCTTGGGGTCGGCGTGGTTGAGTCGGTAAAGCTCATGCTTGCTAAACCGAAAAGTCTCGAGTTCGAACCCTCGGGCAGATGAGGCTCGTTAACTGGGGACAGCCACTCTTCTAGGAGAGACAACTCCAAAATTAAAAACTGCTGCCTTGTAGTTTGTTCTTGGTTGGATAAAGGCTATGGAAGCAAATCCAAAAAGAAAAGCAGGCTGAAATCGGAGTCAATGGCCTCAATGGCGCATAACCAGTTGACACGTAACGCTTAATTGTGTTGGAGGCGTGGTCGAGTCGGCAAAAAGTTCATGTTTGATAAATTCGAACAAAGTCTCAAGTTCAAACCCACTGGCAAATAAATCTCGATCCCCTCCAACACTAATAATCAAGAACGAAGAAGAAAAGATTTAAATCTATAGATCTATACATAAAAACCTAATAAAAATAAATCACTTTAAAAAAAAGAAGACTGCAATTGAATAGTCGAGTTTTTAACCGAATCATTTAAGTCACTTAATCAGTGTGTGCCTGTGTTATGTTAAATGTGTCGGATTTTTAGCTAATTAGTTATTTCTTTGCTTTGTCACTAATATCGTTCAGCGTGTAGTAAAGCACATTGCGTTTTGACCAATAACTATTTTATAAATTTTTTTTTCTCAAACAAGTGCAACATTTAAAAATATATAGAGGCCTATAACTATAACTCATGTGAAACGGGTACCGATGGCTAGTATAATATAATAAGATCTTTATTCTAGATCTAGTTGGCCCTAATTATATTAAAATCAACCAATACTGTTACTAGAATCTAATACCTAAGTAGTAAGTACTAGATTCTAAGTACTAAGTACTAACTAAGTATAAGTAGAGCTATCTAGATCTAGAATCTAGATCTAGATCCTAAGTACTGTAGTACTAGATTTTAAATTCTAAATAGTAGGCCCTACTAATCTATTTATTAATTTAGTAGTTGATCTAATAGGCTAAATAAATTAAATAAAATAATAGTTTTTTTTTTATAATTATGCTTTTGCTTTAGGTATGTTAAATCGGCTGAGGCTAGTAATGTGAAAAGAAAGTGCCTCATTAAATTTTAGTAGGCTAATTATTTATTTCACATTTTAAGGAAGATTTATGTTTTGAAAGCTACAAAAGTGTTTCAAAGTTTGATTACCAGATTTAGATCTATAATTTATAATAAATTTTATTAGATGATTATTGATTAGAATCATTAGATCTAGATCTCTAGATTTCTAAATCTAAGATTTTCTAGATCTAGATTCTACCTTTAAAAATAAAAAAAAAACCAATATACTTGAAGTTGAAATCTAGATCCTAGATCTAGGCCTATAAAAAAAAAGGTAATCTATCGTTTTAGGTACGTAAGTGTAAAATCGGCAGAGTCTAGTAATGTGCAAAAAAGTTGCCTCATTATTAGGGCTTTATAGAGGTATATTGTGATATATTTGTGTCAATATTATAGATAACTGAATAATAAACCAAAATCAATGGCTATATATAGATATATCAATATAGTATAGGCTAGAAATTGACTTTAAAAACAGCAGTGTTTGCGAGCAAGATTTGCTATTTAAACAGTGACCATCTGTAAGTTAGAGTGGTTTCCCCTGAATCTCTAACTATAAGATTACAAAATAAACCGGGAGTGATCTCCCCTAAACTTTCTCGAATATTCTTATATAAAACAACAGGGGATGGGAACTCCATTTTAAATACTTAAAGTTTTTAAAATAGAATAAAATCTCGTAGAAAAAAGAATTGCACACCAAGTGAATGCCAAATGAATGTGCATAATAGTGCGCAATATTATTAGTTCTTTATAAATTTACATGCGTTTTTTGAGAAATCGGAAATAGCGTAAATTAGTGCTTCCGGTCAACGGAAATTACTCATAATTTGACAGAAAGTAGAGAATTAGATCTTTTACTTACATGTGAAATTTCATTTATCTATCTTAAATAGTACTCAAGTTATAGGCTTTTGAAAAATTCAAAGTAGAAAAAGTACCACTTCCGGTTATCGGAAATCGCTCAAAAGTTGATCAGGATCTACGATTTTGATAAAATACTTATATATGAAATTTCATCAACCTAGCTGTAATGGTACTCAAGTTATCGTGTTTACACACAAACAGACACACAGACAGACACACAGACATACGGACAAGATTGCAAAATTATGTTTTTCCGTATCAGTGAGGTGTTTTCTTTTGCACGATACAAGACTTTCTCTATACGAGAAAGTGAAAAAAACTTAAACAAGATGGCTTTAAATGAGCTGGGTTGCATCTGCTGATAAAAACATTGCTAGATCTAGTCTTTATTTTTTACTGAAAAGTTTTAATATAATTGTTTAAAAACAGGTACATTAATGGGATGATTTTAGATCCTGATGTCCGATAATCGACTCTTCCATAAAATAGGTGTGTTGTGTTGTTAGTAGTATTGTAATCTTGACTAATTTTATGGTTAGAAATTAGGGTTAGGCGTATGGTAGGGTTAGGGTTAGGGACAGGGTTAACATTGACATGAGCCAGCCATGTGTGTATTTAACTAACTACCAGTAACCTAACACCCCTTTTTTAAAGAAGATTCTATTATCATACACTGGTATAAAAATTTCCCCCGCTAATGAAACTAGGAATTTTGTTGTTTTACCTAAATAGCAATTAAGCAATATTTAGCATGAGTGGAATTTCTTTTTAATTACCTACCCTGGCTTAATTATTAAACATTTTAATTAATTAGTTATATTCACCTTTACTGTTATTAAAATGTATCCATTTTTTTCTAGGAATCTAAGCGAAAACATCATTTGACATTTATCCATTTAATATGTTTTAGCAGTGTGCGTGTATTATTTTCTTTGTGCTCTTTTGTTGGCATATGAAAAAGAGTAAAAACTTTGCCAACTATTAAAAAATCTTACATAAAAGTCATTACATAAATAGACCCTAATGCACGGGTATGTTATTGTTTACTTTTATGTTTCTAGATTCTATAGCGATGATGGAAGGACTGACACACTACCAGATGGCTTATACTTATATTATAGATTATGCAAAAAACAAACATCCAACAAATTTTTAAGTTATTAATTTATTGCCATTGGCCAGAATTTTTATTTCTTTATAGATCTTCTTGAAAACATTGAATCTAGAATATTTACACTGACATTATTATGGTTGTGCAGGGAGTTTTGGGTATTAGGGTGAGTGTTTTGAAGGATTTTGTGGCCTCAGAGGAAATGGATTGGAATTAATAATTATATATTATAGTTAACTTAAGATTATTCTGATAATGTTCTTCTCCAGTGAACAGCATCAAAATTCATCTAGGCCAGCGGAGCTGTAAGATAAAATGTAGGTGCAGTTCATCGACTGATAAAGGAAACACTGAGTAAAATAAGCATGGAGTTCCGAGATTTACTGGAGATCCACCGCACTAGACTCCAAGAAAATGTTGATCCTGACAAACTGTACCAAGCCCTGGAGCAGGATAAAGCAATAAGTGGTGAGGAGATCTTACAACTAGAAACTCTGCCTACTAAGTCTGCTCAGGTGGGCAAACTACTGGATCTATTGCTAACCAAAGACAACTCTGCACTGCAAAGTTTTTACTTGGCACTGCAGAACATGTACCAGCCACTTCTCACAGCTATGTATGAGGAGCCAGTAGGGACACAACAAGGTAATCATCAGGTTTTCTAACAATTTTTTTTTTATCTTTGTCAAATGACCATAGTTTAATCCAGTACTTTATTATCTCCACAGAATCCTTTTCCCCATCTGTAACATCTGACTCAGAAGATGATGTTGGTCGTGGACAGGTTGCTACAAGTAAATAAAATTGTTCATTTAGAAATTGAAAGTAATTTGTGTGTTGGGGAGCTAAAGTACTTGTATATAGTAGAAGTTTTTTTTGTATATTTGGAGTATTTGTGTTGTAGATTTTTGTCTTTGAAGAGTAAGTGTGATGTACAATATATTAAGTGTGATGTTTTTTATATTGGGAGAGAGGATTTTTTATTTCAGTTGTCAACTATCATGATTGAACACTGCATTTACACTTGGGCCATGTATACTAAACATGTTGATAAAAATAACCATGGCAATAAGTGATGTAAGGATGTTTTGTCTAGGTTTGTCTTTGTTTGCTTATAAAAGATGTGTGAACAGTGAACTAGTTGGAACTGTTTATGTTAATAAGTGAACCATACTCAGTAGCTAATGTTTATATGTTCACAGCTTAATACTAAATTAAATTCTAGATCATCTTGATTTTGTTTTCCTTGTCCTTTGTGACCTGTAGTATTGCTAAGCATAACTAGTGTTCAGATCTAGTTTAATACTGGTAGAAAATATAAGTCTATCAAGCCAATGGTCAGTGCTTCCCATTTTTTTCACTTGGGTAATCACCTAGGCTGTAACAATATACTCAGTTTATTCTGAGTATCCAGAAAGTTTTTTTTTTAATTTAAAAGACTTTGCGGTACACTTCAGATATTTGTATGTTTTTTTTTTAAAATTTAAATGACTTTGCGGTACACTTGAGATATTTGTATTCATCCAGATAGCAGGGACAGAAATATGATTATAACTTAAATCCAATATGTTGATTTTTTTCAGTTGCTATTTCAGGTCTTATTTTTTTTCAAGCCCAGACTATTCAAGGAAGTTCCAGATTTCATTCAATTAAATGGTATTTGCAATATATTTTTAGGTGCTCGACTTCAAGAATTTTCAAACAGATCCAAAATGACGAAGATAATTCCATCGCACCAGTATGACCCTAACAGTACTGTGAGCAGTAGCTACCCTACGTTTAGGTAGGTCATAACAGATAATTTTATAGCACCATCTAAAAAGATGGTAAGTCAGTAGAATGTCTTTGAATCCACCCAGCTCTGATGGGTACCTAACACATGTTAGGGAAAGTAAAGTTAGCACTAAGCCCCGCCCCTTTTACTTTCTCTAATATGAGTCAGATACCTAGCCTGTATTTCTCACCTTATGTTCTGATTGATATTTTCAGCTACTAAACCAAAGTACAATAGTTAAGTTTAAATCAAACCTTAATGTTCCATTGTTAAAACGAGGTCGGTCTTCTTGATTAATACGTAAAAGTAATGCTTACAAGTCTGACAATGTTCAAATGACCATGAAACATTGTTACAAATGGAAACCAGGTATTTTCATTTAAGGCAGCCATCATTACCAAGTCAAAGGTAAAAACGGGTCAAGCTACAGCATAATTTAACTATGCCAATTTAGATGTTGAGTGTACACAATAAAGGTCCAATGAAGATGGATGTACACAAGATAAGGTCCAATTAGGATGTTGGGTGTACACAAGATAAGGTCCAATTAGGATGTTGGGTGTACACAAGATAAGGTCCAATTAGGATGTTGGGTGTACACAAGATAAGGTCCAATTAGGATGTTGGGTGTACACAAGATAAGGTCCAATTAGGATGTTGGGTGTACACAAGATAAGGTCCAATTAGGATGTTGGGTGTACACAAGATAAGGTCCAATTAGGATGTTGGGTGTACACAAGATAAGGTCCAATTAGGATGTTGGGTGTACACAAGATAAGGTCCAATTAGGATGTTGGGTGTACACAAGATAAGGTCCAATTAGGATGTTGGGTGTACACAAGATAAGGTCCAATGAAGATGTATTGTGTACACAAGATAACGTCCAATTAGGATGTTGGGTGTACACAAGATAAGGTCCAATTAGGATGTTGGGTGTACACAAGATAAGGTCCAATGTAGATTTATGGTGGGAGCATAACATAAGGTTTAATAAAGATGTTGCATTTGATAAGTATATTCCTTAAGTGTAGACTTTGGGCAGTGTTTTTTGTCCACCAAATTTTGCAGAGATCACTCAAGTCCTTTATCTACAAGTATGGATCATAATTCAGCAAGTCTAGCTTCACTCTATGACACTTATGGTGTACCAAGACATGGCTACCAAGATCGTTATTATGACTGGTTTTTTAAGCAGTTTGAGTGTGCCTTTAAGGAACTGCAAGTCCTAAAGCAACAGAATGCTGAAATGATGGGCATGAGAGAGCGCTATGATCAGGTACACCATATTTTTCATCATCAGATTTTTTTTTCTGGCATGTAGAGTAACAGGTTGTCTCAACATTTTATCATGAGTTCTCTCAGGTGTCTTACATAGGCTCATCTGATAACTGATCCAAATATTTACTCACTTTCTTAGTTTTCAAACAAGCGTGCCGCTTTTCAGGGATAACTTGAACTTCCCGATTTGAGAATAATATTTTCCGCACCATATTACAATTTAAAAAATAATCGAGAATGTTTAAACGTGAAATTTTTTACTGCTTATTGTCTCAGATCATTTGCCTGGTTTTGGTCCCAGATCATTTTGCTGCTTATTCTTAATCCTTGATACTCCCTGTGGAGTATAGGGCAGCAACAAATCTTCACCATTCCAGTCTTTCTAGGGCGAGCCACTTCAATTCATGCCAGGTCTTACCAGTTGCCTGCACTTCTTCTTCCATCTCTCTCCTCCATGTTCCCAGGTGTGGTTCTCTGCTGGAGTGAGCATGATTTCCAGATCTTAGCAAGTCTGTTGAAAGCCTGTGCTGCCATTGCTATTCTGATTTTACTGCTTATGGTCCTAGATCAATTAGTTTACTGCATATGGTCCTAGATCATTTTTTTTACTTCTTATGGTCCTAGATCATTTTTTTTTACTTCTTATGGTCCTAGATCATTTTTTTTTACTTCTTATGGTCCTAGATCATTTTTTTTTACTTCTTATGGTCCTAGATCATTTTTTTTTACTTCTTATGGTCCTAGATCATTTTTTTTTACTTCTTATGGTCCTAGATCATTTTTTTTTTCTGTTTATGGTCCTAGATCATTTTTTTTTTCTGTTTATGGTCCTAGATCATTTTTTTTTACTTCTTATGGTCCTAGATCATTTTTTTTTACTGCATATGGTCCTAGATCATTTTTTTTTTCTGTTTATGGTCCTAGATCATTTTTTTTTACTTCTTATGGTCTTAGATCATTTTTTTACTTCTTATGGTCCTAGATCATTTTTTTTTACTTCTTATGGTCCTAGATCATTTTTTTTACTGCTTTTGGTCCTAGATCATTTTTTTTACTGCTTTTGGTCCTAGATCATTTTTTTTACTGCTTTTGGTCCTAGATCATTTTTTTTACTGTTTATGGTCCTAGATCATTTTTTTTACTGCTTTTGGTCCTAGATCATTTTTTTTTACTTCTTATGGTCCTAGATCATTTTTTTTACTTATGGTCCTAGATCATTTTTTTTACTTCTTATGGTCCTAGATCATTTTTTTTACTTCTTATGGTCCTAGATCATTTTTTTTACTTCTTATGGTCCTAGATCATTTTTTTTTACTTCTTATGGTCCTAGATCATTTTTTTTTACTGCTTATGGTCCTAGACCTTTTTTTTATACTGTTTATGGTCCTAGATCATTTTTTTTACTGCTTATGGTCCTAGACCTTTTTTTTATACTGTTTATGGTCCTAGATCATTTTTTTTACTGCTTATGGTCCTAGACCTTTTTTTTATACTGTTTATGGTCCTAGATCATTTTTTTTTACTTCTTATGGTCCTAGACCTTTTTTTTATACTGTTTATGGTCCTAGATCATTTTTTTTTTACTTCTTATGGTCCTAGATAATTTTGTTTTTACTTCTTATGGTCCTAGATCATTTTTTTTTTACTTCTTATGGTCCTAGATAATTTTGTTTTTACTTCTTATGGTCCTAGATCATTTTTTTTTACTTCTTATGGTCCTAGATCATTTTTTTTACTTCTTATGGTCCTAGATCATTTTTTTTTACTTCTTATGGTCCTAGATCATTTTTTTTTTACTTCTTATGGTCCTAGATAATTTTGTTTTTACTTCTTATGGTCCTAGATCATTTTTTTTTTACTTCTTATGGTCCTAGATCATTTTGCTACTGATAGTCTGCAGGTTAGTACAGGCATATAACAAGATGCAAAAGGCTTAAGGAAATTAATTCCTTGTACATTTTTACTTTCATTTTTTAACATATAGGCAAATAAGCCATCCAAAATTTTGTATTAGAAATGAAGCAGTTATCACACTTTCTCAACTGCTTATGCAAACAGATTTGACTCTACTGTGTGTTTCATTATTGGTTGCTATAGTAGCTAGTGTCAAGTTAAGGAAAAAATCAATACTCTTTTCCCATGAGCTGTTTTGTGTGGAGTCATCATTATTTTTAGATCTCACTCTTCTAGTCTTCCTACTCAACTTCTTATTTGTTTGTAGTGGATTATTTCTTACTTGTTTGTAGTGGATTATTTCTTACTTGTTTGTAGTGGATTATTTATTATTTGTTTGTAGTGGATTATTTCTTACTTGTTTGTAGTGGATTATTTCTTACTTGTTTGTAGTTGATTATTTCTTACTTGTTTGTAGTGGATTATTTCTTACTTGTTTGTAGTGGATTATTTCTTACTTGTTTGTAGTGGATTATTTCTTACTTGTTTGTAGTGGATTATTTCTTACTTGTTTGTAGTGGATTATTTCTTACTTGTTTGTAGTTGATTATTCCTTACTTGTTTGTATTTGTAGTGCATTATTTCTTATTTGTTTGTAGTGGATACTTCTTATTTGTTGGTAGTGGCATGATTCTTATTTTGATTTGATTTTTTTTCCTTTGTTTTTTGTGGGTGAATAACTGAATTTTTCTGATCACAAAGCTGCTGCTCAGCAAATTTTACTTTATTTCAAACAAATGACTAAAAAGTGGGGAAAAAAAATAAAAACCTTTTAAAACAATCTTTTAAATACACTGATAATAAGAAAAACAACCCACATTTCTTGAATAAAAGCTTTTGTCACTAAAATATGTAAGAGATCTCATGAACAACCAAAGATTTTTTTTAGCCTGGGTGCTACAGTACCTACATTTTTTTGTTATTAGTCAAGCAAATACACATATGCTCAATAAGATTTCTAAAAAAAATGGTTTAAAAAAGAATTTTTTTTTGTTGTCATTGTTACGTCCACCATATTTCATATTGTTTTTTTGCGTATCATATTCAAACTACTATGGTAAAATCTTTCAAAAGTATGTATCATTTGAACGCTCAAAATTAGATGGCAAATTTTCATAGATCAACAAAAATTTCCATGTGGTTGTACTCAAAAGACATGAAAAAAGCTTTCTGGCAATATAGAAGAACATGAGGTGTCTATTTATAGTTTTGTATTTGTTTTATAGCTGCAAATATTCACAATATTTAGTCAAAGTATACCCATACATGCATCACACAAAAATTATTTTTAAATATAAATAATTTCCCAATAATAAAAAATACATTTTTGAGTTTAAAAATGGACATACTTTTAAAATTAGGTCAAACCTCAATATCAACGTCGGTCACCCAAATACTCAAAATTAGGTCCTGTATGCAGCCTTAAAGAAAGCAAATTAGTTTTATTTTTTTATTTTCAGTGCATTTAAAAGCTTTTTATTACAATGGTTTTTATGTTTTTTTTCTTTAATCCATCTTTACACTTAAAACAAGAAAAAAAATGTCAGCTTATAAAACATTTGACTGGACTGTCAAGTGCTCTCAGACATGTCCTCATAGAATTCATCTCCTTTATTTATCAGGTAACAAAAGAAGTGAAACACCTGCGAGGTATGTATCAAAGTGAATCCCAGTGTCTGCAGAGAGCTACAGCTGAAATTGACTCATTGAAGGCTCAACAGGGGGAACTTGTGTCTGAGAAAAAGCATCTATTGGATGAAGTGGCAGAGCTACAGAAGCTCAGGGCTGAGGACAAGCAGGAGCTCTCACAGTTACGGCACCAGCAGAAAAAGGTAGGCTTTGGTGGTTAGCTCAGGGATGTGACTTTTCCGAATTTTAGCGGAAATCAAATTTTTCCGTTTTAGTTACGATTTTCCTCCGCTGATTTAATTTTCGCCGAATTTTTCCGCCGACTTTCAATTTTCGCCGAATTTTTACAAAGTTTTAAAAATTAGGAAAAAAAAACGGAAATGTCTTCTACGGAAAGGGCCGACATGCTCATTCCACTTATTCGTATTTAAATCGACAACTACTGTACTTAGGTCAAACGGACACGCGAATATGCGCATTTCTTTTCGATTGGTCGATTGCGCTAGGTCTGGCGGTGCTAGATCAAGATTAAATGTAGATTAAGATTCGGAATTTCGGCGGACTTAAGAATTTTTCAAAGCACAATTTTTTAGTCCAAATTTTCCGCTGATATTTTGAGTTAACTTTTTATAAAAAAAACACGGGAATAGGTAATCTAAAATAATAGTTATTCAACTGAAACTTAAATCTCTTAAGCCTGGTAATCTAGCTATTTGATATACCCTAATTTAGGGCCTATCTATCGGTATTTTAACCCGCCTAAATCTACAGTTTCTCTCTGATTCTATTTTATTTCGCAATCTCAAATTAATATTGCAGGGATGTGACTTTTCCGAATTTTAGCGGAAATCCGATTTTTCCTTTTCAGTTGCGTTTTTCCTCCGCTGATTTTATTTTCGCCGAATTTTTCCGTTGACTTTCAATTTTTGTTGATTTTTTACGAAGTTTTAAAAATTAGGAAAAAAAAACCGGAAATGTCTTCTACGGAAAGGGCCGACATGCTCATTCCACTTATTCGTATTTAAATTTAAATCGACAACTACTGTACTTAGGTCAAACGAACACTCGAATATGCGCATTTCTTTTCGATTGGTCGATTGCGCTAGGTCTGACGGTGCTTGATCAAGATTAAATGTAGATTAAGATTCGGAATTTCGGCAGAATTACGAAGTTTTCAAAGCACAATTTTTTAGTCCAAATTTTCCGCTGATATTTTTAGTTAACTATTTATCAAAAACACGGGAAAAGGTAATCTAAAATAATGCAGTTATTCAATTAAAACTTACATCTCTTAAGCCTGGTTATCTAGCTATCGATATAGCCTAATTTACCTATCGGTATTTTAACCCGCCTAAATCTAGAGTTACTCTCTGATTCTATTTTATTTCGCAATCTCAATTTAATATGGAAATCCTTGCTAAAATTGACTATGAGGACTAGACTAACCCTCCCCACCTCGTACTAACGGTGGTTCTTGTGACCTCACCTTGACCCCAAGTACGTGTTCGGTACTGCTTGTGGGGGGAAAAAATGACGTCACAGTCAATTTCAAATAGCTGTTCCTGCAATACGTATGCTTCGTAGGCCTACAGATTTAAAAAAAAATACTAAACTCAACGTGACTACGATCGTGTCTCGTTTGTGGAAGAAAAAATACGTTCAGAGGTCTTCCATAAATAACGTCACACTCGTAAGATAGTGTAACGTCATATTTTTGCATTAAAAAAAAAGTAATGTTAGAAAGAAATGCATTTTAGCCGCTATTACGAGTTTTAGAAAACTGTTGTAAAACATAGAAATTGAATAAGATACCTTATGTTGGTCGACCTCAGTCAATATTTTAGAAAAAAATCGATGTTTTAAAAAAAATTCAAATTCAATTCGAGGGGGGGGGGGGGTCTGGATTTTGTAGGACAGAGGGGAGGTAAATATCGTCAAAAAAACGTGGATGACCCCTAACAATTTACAGCTATTCTAAAAAAACATAAATATCGATGTGGCTTGGCTATCAAAATGATTTACTTTTGTTCACACGTCAGACCCTTTCTAATTTTAGCTAACCTGGTCCAGTCATTTTTTCATCACATGAACCTAAAACTTTCAAATTGTAACTAATCTTAATCTAGGCTCTTTACAGTTAAAGACAAATATTTTTACCAATCCAATCTTTAAAAGAATATAGGGTATTAGGCCCCCTATTTAAAATTGAAAACAGGAGTACATCTAGAATCTACACCAGATTAGTAGGCCTACAGTTTAAATTAAATGGTAAAATAAAACATAATAGCTACTTTTGTTACATTGTAATTTTTAAAAAAGTTGTTTATTAGGTAAACATTAAATTGCAATTAGACAAGACTTTCAATGTTATTTTAGAGTAACATTAACTTCTTGTATTTAGAATATTAACTTCATAAAACAATTTATTAGTACAGTAACAGTATGAAGCTGCTTAACCGCGATAAAAAGTAGATAAAGCATATTGAGTTATTATCCGAAAAAAATTTCCTAATTTTTTTTCCTGGTCTGGTCACATCCCTGATATTGAAATCCTTGCAAAAGGTGACTATGAGGACTAGACTAACCCGCCCCACCTCGTAGTAATGGTGGCTCTTGTGACCTCACCTTGACCCTAAGTACGTTTTTGGTACTGGTTGTAGAAAAAAATGACGTCACAGTCAATTTCAAATAGCTGTTCCTGCAATACGTAATCTTCGTAGGTCTACATATTAAAAAAAAATATACTAAACTCAACGTGACTACGACCATGTCTTGTTTGAGGAAGAAAAAATACGTACAGACTGTTTTTAAATTTTTAATAAGGGGTCTTCCATAAATAACGTCACACTCGTAAGATAGTGTAACGTCATATTTTTGTATTTTAAAAAAGTAATGTTTGAAACAACTGCATTTTAGCCGCTATTACGCATTTTGAAAAACTGTTGTAAAACATTGTAATAGAGATTGAATAAAAAAACCTATGTTGGTCGACCTCAGTCAATATTTTAGAAAAAAAATCGATGTTTAAATAAAAAAAATTAGCTGTTAGCTAGATCTTAGGATACAGTTTGATATATGCTCTGTTAGCTAGATCTTAGGATACAGTTTGCTATATGCTCTGTTAGCTAGATCTTAGGATACAGTTTGATATATGCTCTGTTAGCTAGATCTTAGGATACAGTTTGCTATATGCTCTGTTAGCTAGATCTTAGGATAAGGTTTGATATATGCTCTGTTAGCTAGATCTTAGGATAAGGTTTGATATATGCTCTGTTAGCTAGATCTTAGGATAAGGTTTGATATATGCTCTGTTAGCTAGATCTTAGGATACAGTTTGATATATGCTCTGTTAGCTAGATCTTAGGATACAGTTTGATATATGCTCTGTTAGCTAGATCTTAGGATAAGGTTAGATATATGCTCTGTTAGCTAGATCTTAGGATAAGGTTTGATATATGCTCTGTTAGCTAGATCTTAGGATAATGTTTGATATATGCTCTGTTAGCTAGATCTTAGGATACAGTTTGCTATATGCTCTGTTAGCTAGATCTTAGGATAAGGTTTGATATATGCTCTGTTAGCTAGATCTTAGGATACAGTTTGCTATATGCTCTGTTAGCTAGATCTTAGGATACAGTTTGCTATATGCTCTGTTAGCTAGATCTTAGGATAAGGTTTGATATATGCTCTGTTAGCTAGATCTTAGGATACAGTTTGATATATGCTCTGTTAGCTAGATCTTAGGATAAGGTTTGATATATGCTCTGTTAGCTAGATCTTAGGATACAGTTTGCTATATGCTCTGTTAGCTAGATCTTAGGATAAGGTTTGATATATGCTCTGTTAGCTAGATCTTAGGATAAGGTTTGATATATGCTCTGTTAGCTAGATCTTAGGATAAGGTTTGATATATGCTCTGTTAGCATATCTTAGGATACAGTTTGATATATGCTCTGTTAGCTAGATCTTAGGATAAGGTTTGATATATGCTCTGTTAGCTAGATCTTAGGATAAGGTTTGATATATGCTCTGTTAGCTAGATCTTAGGATAAGGTTTGATATATGCTCTGTTAGCATATCTTAGGATACAGTTTGATATATGCTCTGTTAGCTAGATCTTAGGATAAGGTTTGATATATGCTCTATTAGCTAGATCTTAGGATAAGGTTTGATATATGCTCTGTTAGCTAGATCTTAGGATAAGGTTTGATATATGCTCTGTTAGCATATCTTAGGATACAGTTTGATATATGCTCTGTTAGCTAGATCTTAGGATAAGGTTTGATATATGCTCTGTTAGCTAGATCTTAGGATAAGGTTTGATATATGCTCTGTTAGCATATCTTAGGATACAGTTTGATATATGCTCTGTTAGCTAGATCTTAGGATAAGGTTTGATATATGCTCTGTTAGCTAGATCTTAGGATAAGGTTTGATATATGCTCTGTTAGCATATCTTAGGATACAGTTTGATATATGCTCTGTTAGCTAGATCTTAGGATAAGGTTTGATATATGCTCTGTTAGCTAGATCTTAGGATAAGGTTTGATATATGCTCTGTTAGCATATCTTAGGATACAGTTTGATATATGCTCTGTTAGCTAGATCTTAGGATAAGGTTTGATATATGCTCTGTTAGCTAGATCTTAGGATAAGGTTTGATATATGCTCTGTTAGCATATCTTAGGATACAGTTTGATATATGCTCTGTTAGCTAGATCTTAGGATAAGGTTTGATATATGCTCTGTTAGCTAGATCTTAGGATAAGGTTTGATATATGCTCTGTTAGCTAGATCTTAGGATACAGTTTGATATATGCTCTGTTAGCTAGATCTTAGGATAAGGTTTGATATATGCTCTGTTAGCTAGATCTTAGGATACAGTTTGATATATGCTCTGTTAGCTAGATCTTAGGATAAGGTTTGATATATGCTCTGTTAGCTAGATCTTAGGATAAGGTTTGATATATGCTCTGTTAGCTAGATCTTAGGATAAGGTTTGCTATATGCTCTGTTAGCATATCTTAGGATACAGTTTGATATATGCTCTGTTAGCTAGATCTTAGGATAAGGTTTGATATATGCTCTGTTAGCTAGATCTTAGGATACAGTTTGATATATGCTCTGTTAGCTAGATCTTAGGATAAGGTTTGATATATGCTCTGTTAGCTAGATCTTAGGATACAGTTTGCTATATGCTCTGTTAGCTAGATCTTAGGATAAGGTTTGATATATGCTCTGTTAGCTAGATCTTAGGATAAGGTTTGATATATGCTCTGTTAGCTAGATCTTAGGATAAGGTTTGATATATGCTCTGTTAGCATATCTTAGGATACAGTTTGATATATGCTCTGTTAGCTAGATCTTAGGATAAGGTTTGATATATGCTCTGTTAGCTAGATCTTAGGATAAGGTTTGATATATGCTCTGTTAGCTAGATCTTAGGATAAGGTTTGATATATGCTCTGTTAGCATATCTTAGGATACAGTTTGATATATGCTCTGTTAGCTAGATCTTAGGATAAGGTTTGATATATGCTCTATTAGCTAGATCTTAGGATAAGGTTTGATATATGCTCTGTTAGCTAGATCTTAGGATAAGGTTTGATATATGCTCTGTTAGCATATCTTAGGATACAGTTTGATATATGCTCTGTTAGCTAGATCTTAGGATAAGGTTTGATATATGCTCTGTTAGCTAGATCTTAGGATAAGGTTTGATATATGCTCTGTTAGCATATCTTAGGATACAGTTTGATATATGCTCTGTTAGCTAGATCTTAGGATAAGGTTTGATATATGCTCTGTTAGCTAGATCTTAGGATAAGGTTTGATATATGCTCTGTTAGCATATCTTAGGATACAGTTTGATATATGCTCTGTTAGCTAGATCTTAGGATAAGGTTTGATATATGCTCTGTTAGCTAGATCTTAGGATAAGGTTTGATATATGCTCTGTTAGCATATCTTAGGATACAGTTTGATATATGCTCTGTTAGCTAGATCTTAGGATAAGGTTTGATATATGCTCTGTTAGCTAGATCTTAGGATAAGGTTTGATATATGCTCTGTTAGCATATCTTAGGATACAGTTTGATATATGCTCTGTTAGCTAGATCTTAGGATAAGGTTTGATATATGCTCTGTTAGCTAGATCTTAGGATAAGGTTTGATATATGCTCTGTTAGCTAGATCTTAGGATACAGTTTGATATATGCTCTGTTAGCTAGATCTTAGGATAAGGTTTGATATATGCTCTGTTAGCTAGATCTTAGGATACAGTTTGATATATGCTCTGTTAGCTAGATCTTAGGATAAGGTTTGATATATGCTCTGTTAGCTAGATCTTAGGATAAGGTTTGATATATGCTCTGTTAGCTAGATCTTAGGATAAGGTTTGCTATATGCTCTGTTAGCATATCTTAGGATACAGTTTGATATATGCTCTGTTAGCTAGATCTTAGGATACAGTTTGATATATGCTCTGTTAGCTAGATCTTAGGATAAGGTTTGATATATGCTCTGTTAGCTAGATCTTAGGATACAGTTTGATATATGCTCTGTTAGCTAGATCTTAGGATACAGTTTGCTATATGCTCTGTTAGCTAGATCTTAGGATAAGGTTTGATATATGCTCTGTTAGCTAGATCTTAGGATAAGGTTTGATATATGCTCTGTTAGCTAGATCTTAGGATACAGTTTGCTATATGCTCTGTTAGCTAGATCTTAGGATACAGTTTGCTATATGCTCTGTTAGCTAGATCTTAGGATACAGTTTGATATATGCTCTGTTAGCTAGATCTTAGGATAAGGTTTGATATATGCTCTGTTAGCTAGATCTTAGGATAAGGTTTGATATATGCTCTGTTAGCTAGATCTTAGGATAAGGTTTGATATATGCTCTGTTAGCTAGATCTTAGGATAAGGTTTGATATATGCTCTGTTAGCATATCTTAGGATACAGTTTGATATATGCTCTGTTAGCTAGATCTTAGGATAAGGTTTGATATATGCTCTGTTAGCTAGATCTTAGGATACAGTTTGCTATATGCTCTGTTAGCTAGATCTTAGGATACAGTTTGCTATATGCTCTGTTAGCTAGATCTTAGGATACAGTTTGATATATGCTCTGTTAGCTAGATCTTAGGATAAGGTTTGATATATGCTCTGTTAGCTAGATCTTAGGATAAGGTTTGATATATGCTCTGTTAGCTAGATCTTAGGATACAGTTTGCTATATGCTCTGTTAGCTAGATCTTAGGATACAGTTTGATATATGCTCTGTTAGCTAGATCTTAGGATAAGGTTTGATATATGCTCTGTTAGCTAGATCTTAGGATAAGGTTTGATATATGCTCTGTTAGCTAGATCTTAGGATACAGTTTGCTATATGCTCTGTTAGCTAGATCTTAGGATACAGTTTGATATATGCTCTGTTAGCTAGATCTAAGGATAAGGTTTGATATATGCTCTGTTAGCTAGATCTTAGGATAAGGTTTGATATATGCTCTGTTAGCTAGATCTTAGGATACAGTTTGATATATGCTCTGTTAGCTAGATCTTAGGATACAGTTTGATATATGCTCTGTTAGCTAGATCTTAGGATAAGGTTTGATATATGCTCTGTTAGCTAGATCTTAGGATACAGTTTGCTATATGCTCTGTTAGCTAGATCTTAGGATACAGTTTGATATATGCTCTGTTAGCTAGATCTAAGGATAAGGTTTGATATATGCTCTGTTAGCTAGATCTTAGGATAAGGTTTGATATATGCTCTGTTAGCTAGATCTTAGGATACAGTTTGCTATATGCTCTGTTAGCTAGATCTTAGGATAAGGTTTGATATATGCTCTGTTAGCTAGATCTTAGGATACAGTTTGATATATGCTCTGTTAGCTAGATCTTAGGATAAGGTTTGATATATGCTCTGTTAGCTAGATCTTAGGATACAGTTTGATATATGCTCTGTTAGCTAGATCTTAGGATAAGGTTTGATATATGCTCTGTTAGCTAGATCTTAGGATAAGGTTTGATATATGCTCTGTTAGCTAGATCTTAGGATAAGGTTTGATATATGCTCTGTTAGCTAGATCTTAGGATAAGGTTTGATATATGCTCTGTTAGCATATCTTAGGATACAGTTTGATATATGCTCTGTTAGCTAGATCTTAGGATAAGGTTTGATATATGCTCTGTTAGCTAGATCTTAGGATACAGTTTGATATATGCTCTGTTAGCTAGATCTTAGGATACAGTTTGCTATATGCTCTGTTAGCTAGATCTTAGGATACAGTTTGATATATGCTCTGTTAGCTAGATCTTAGGATACAGTTTGATATATGCTCTGTTAGCTAGATCTTAGGATAAGGTTTGATATATGCTCTGTTAGCTAGATCTTAGGATACAGTTTGCTATATGCTCTGTTAGCTAGATCTTAGGATACAGTTTGATATATGCTCTGTTAGCTAGATCTAAGGATAAGGTTTGATATATGCTCTGTTAGCTAGATCTTAGGATAAGGTTTGATATATGCTCTGTTAGCTAGATCTTAGGATAAGGTTTGATATATGCTCTGTTAGCTAGATCTTAGGATACAGTTTGCTATATGCTCTGTTAGCTAGATCTTAGGATACAGTTTGCTATATGCTCTGTTAGCTAGATCTTAGGATACAGTTTGATATATGCTCTGTTAGCTAGATCTAAGGATAAGGTTTGATATATGCTCTGTTAGCTAGATCTTAGGATAAGGTTTGATATATGCTCTGTTAGCTAGATCTTAGGATACAGTTTGATATATGCTCTATTAGCTAGATCTTAGGATAAGGTGCTGTTATTTGTAGGCTAGCAGCGAAGATGCTATGGGTGAGATGTATGCGTCCATGGTTGAGAAATATGAAACACTTGACAAGGATTATGACATGCTGAGAGAGAAATACTCCCAGCTGGCTGGCAGTCACAGTGCTGCCCTGAGCCGATTGGATGGGCTGACAGAAGAGATGATGGCTCTGAGGGCCCAACTGGAGGATCAACAGAACAAGAATGATGCCCTAACCCAGGAGAGGAATGGCCTGAAGCAACAGTGTACAAATGCTATCAGAGAGTGGAACCAGGTACTTATTACCCTTGAACCTTGTCATAAGTCTCAGTGGTGACACTTCTTAATAGTTAACCTCAGTAAGTGGTGACACTTATTAGTTAACCTCAGTAAGTGGTGAAACTTCTTAATAGTTAACCTCAGTAAGTGGCGACACTTGTTAGTTAACCTCAGTAAGTGGTGAAACTTCTTAATAGTTAACCTAAGTAAGTGGTGACACTTGTTAGTTAACCTCAGTAAGTGGTGACACTTGCTAGTTAACCTCAGTAAGTGGTGACACTTGCTAGTTAACCTCAGTAAGTGGTGACACTTCTTAATAGTTAACCTAAGTAAGTGGTGACACTTGTTAGTTAACCTCAGTAAGTGGTGACACTTGCTAGTTAACCTCAGTAAGTGGTGACACTTGCTAGTTAACCTCAGTAAGTGGTGACACTTCTTAATAGTTAACCTAAGTAAGTGGTGACACTTCTTAATAGTTAACCTCAGTAAGTGGCGAAACTTGCTTAACCTCAGTAAGTGGTGACACTTGCTAGTTAACCTTAGTAAGTGGTGACACTTGTTAGTTAACCTCAGTAAGTGGTGACACTTCTTAATAGTTAACCTCAGTAAGGGGTGAAACTTCTTAATAGTTAACCTCAGTAAGTGGTGACACTTGTTAGTTAACCTCAGTAAGTGGTGACACTTGCTAGTAGTTAACCTCAGTAAGTGGTGACACATCTTAATAGTTAACCTCAGTAAGTGGTGAAACTTGCTAGTTAACCTCAGTAAGTGGTGAAACTTGCTAGTTAACCTCAGTAAGTGGTGACACTTGCTAGTTAACCTCAGTAAGTGGTGACACTTGTTAGTTAACCTCAGTAAGTGGTGACACTTGCTAGTAGTTAACTTCAGTAAGTGGTGACACTTGTTAGTTAACCTCAGTAGGTGGTGACACTTGCTAGTTAACCTCAGTAAGTGGTGACACTTGCTAGTTAACCTCAGTAAGTGGTGACACTTGTTAGTTAATCTCAGTAAGTGGTGACACTTGCTAGTAGTTAACCTCAGTAAGTGGTGACACTTGTTAGTTAATCTCAGTAAGTGGTGACACTTGTTAGTTAATCTCAGTAAGTGGTGACACTTGTTAGTTAACCTCAGTAAGTGGTGACACTTGCTAGTAGTTAACCTCAGTAAGTGGTGACACTTGTTAGTTAACCTCAGTAAGTGGTGACACTTGCTAGTAGTTAACCTCAGTAAGTGGTGACACTTGCTAGTTAATCTCAGTAAGTGGTGACACTTGCTAGTTAACCTCAGTAAGTGGTGACACTTGCTAGTAGTTAACCTCAGTAAGTGGTGACACTTGCTAGTTAACCTCAGTAAGTGGTGACACTTGCTAGTAGTTAACCTCATTAAGTGGTGACACTTGCTAGTTAACCTCAGTAAGTAGTGACACTTGCTTGTAGTTAACCCCAGTAAGTGGTGACACTTGCTAGTTAACCTCAGTTAGTGGTGACACTTGCTAGTAAATCTCAGTATGTGGTGACACTTGTTAGTTAACCTCAGTAAGTGGTGACACTTGTTAGTTAACCTCAGTAAGTGGTGACACTTGCTAGTTAACCTCAGTAAGTGGTGACATTTGCTAGTAGTTAATCTTAGTAAGTGGTGACACTTGCTAGTAGTTAACCCCAGTAAGTGGTGACACTTGTGAGTTAACCTCAGTAAATGGTGACACTTGCTAGTTAACCTCAGTAAGTGGTGACACTTGCTAGTTAACCTCAGTAAGTGGTGACACTTGCTAGTTAACCTCAGTAAGAAACAATGTATGTTTTAGACTCTGTACAACCTGGGTCAGATGAAGGAAAAGTTGAGTCTGGTCATCAAGCAGCGAGATGATTTCTGTACTGATTTCAACCAGACCTTTGCCAAACATGCTGAGTTAAAGAAAAGCTTTGAGGCTCTTAGGGCAGAGAAGGATGCAGCAGTCAAGGAATATGCTTTAGTCATGTCTGAGAGGGACACTGTTCATAAAGTTAGTACTCAACATATTTTCACTTCCAACACACTCACCCCCTCTTTAACTCACTCACCCTAACCTCTTGTTGTAACTTATTACAGAAAATGTTAGTTAACCCTAACCCTCTACAGAAAATGTTAGTCAACCCTAACCCTTTTACAGAAAATGTTACAGTTAACCCTAACCCTCTACAGAAAATGTTAGTTAACCCTAACCCTCTACCAAAAATGTTACAGTTAACCCTAACCCTCTACCAAAAATGTTACAGTTAACCCTAACCCTGTACAGAAAATGTTACAGTTAACCCTAACCCTCTACAGAAAATGTTACAGTTAACCCTAACCCTGTACAGAAAATGTTACAGTTAACCCTAACCCTCTACAGAAAATGTTACAGTTAACCCTAACCCTCTACAGAAAATGTTAGTCAATCCTAACCCTCTACAGATAATGTTACAGTTAACCCTCATCTCTGCAGGAAATTGAACAACTCCAAGATAAGCTGAATGCTGTAGGAAAGCATGCAGAGAAATTGAGCATAGAAAAAAAAACTCTAGAGGTGGAGCTCGAGTCAGTCAGGCATGACATGAGCACTGTTTTAACTGAAAGAGACAAGTACAGGCGGGAAAGAAATGACATGAGTGGCATCAACCAGGTACACAGTTTTCTAGTTGTCAATATTTCTCTTTTTGAAGGTGACTCACCTCCATGAGAGGGACACTGTTCATAAAGTTAGTACTCAATCCAACACATTTTCACTTCCAACACACTCACCCCAACCTCTTTAACTCACCCCAACCTCTTTAACTCACCCCAACCTCTTTAACTCACCCCAACCTCTTTAACTCACCCCAACCTTTTTAACTCACTCACCCCAACCTCTTTAACTCACCCCAACCTCTTTAACTCACCCCAACCTCTTTAACTCACCCCAACCTCTGCACAAGACACATGGGGCGATGAAGCAGAGTTGAGCTGTTTCAGTTGCCTCCTGTAGGCTCAGCACTAAATCCAGCTGCCTTTACTAAAGTGAGTTTGGTACCCATCAGAGCTGGGTGGACTAGGGGATGTCTTTTAGACTCAAGCCCGGATCTGAACTTGAGGCTCTCTAGTTAGTAGTTGTAAGCTCTACCGTTTGACCACACTGTCCCCAGACTTACTTCTATAGAGACTTGGATCTTTAGTAAGGTCACTTAACTCTGTGTGTTTACATTAGTGGTGTACCTTTTTAGCTTTACATTAGTGGTGTAGTGTACCTTTTTAGCTTTACATTAGTGGTGTACCTATTTGGCTTTACATTAGTGGCATACCTTTTTGGCTTTACATTAGTGGTGTACCTTTTTAGCTTTACATTAGTGGTGTACCTTTTTAGCTTTACATTAGTGGTGTAGTGTACCTTTTTAGCTTTACATTAGTGGTGTACCTATTTGGCTTTACATTAGTGGCGTACCTTTTTGGCTTTACATTAGTGGTGTACCTTTTTGGCTTTACATTAGTGGCGTACCTTTTTGGCTTTACATTAGTGGTGTACCTTTTTGGCTTTACATTAGTGGTGTACCTTTTAGGCTTTACATTAGTGGTGTACCTTTTTAGCTTTACATTAGTGGTGTACCTTTTTAGCTTTACATTAGTGGTGTACCATTTTAGCTTTACATTAGTGGCGTACCTTTTTGGCTTTACATTAGTGGTGTACCTTTTTGGCTTTACATTAGTGGTGTACCTTTTAGGCTTTACATTAGTGGTGTACCTTTTTAGCTTTACATTAGTGGTGTACCTTTTTAGCTTTACATTAGTGGTGTACCATTTTAGCTTTACATTAGTGGTGTACCTTTTTAGCTTTACATTAGTGGTGTACCATTTTAGCTTTACATTAGTGGTGTACCTTTTAGGCTTTACATTAGTGGTGTACCTTTTTAGCTTTACATTAGTGGTGTACCTTTTTAGCTTTACATTAGTGGTGTACCATTTTAGCTTTACATTAACTGATTCCATCTGACACCCTGTTCCACCACATGGCCTGAGTATTTCAACAATCCAATTTACAGAGACCTCATCTATGTTAAAGTTCTAGTGCTTATGCCTTCCTGACTAAATATTACTATAAATGTTCTTGAATTTTCATTACTAAATTCTAGAATTAAATTCAATTCAATTGGTTAAAGTCATGCCTGGTGTCCTTCTGATCCTCCATTGCCCTCTGTTCCTGGCCTGGCCCTGTTCCTTGCCTGGCTCTGTTCCTTGCCTAGCGCTGTTCCTTCCCTGGCTCTGTTCCTTGCCTGGCCCTGTTCCTTGCCTGGCCCTGTTCCTTGCCTGGCTCTGTTCCTTGCCTAGCTCTGTTCCTTGCCTGGCCCTGTTCCTTGCCTGGCTCTGTTCCTTGCCTGGCCCTGTTCCTTGCCTGGCTCTGTTCCTTGCCTGGCTCTGTTCCTTGCCTAGTGCTGTTCCTTGCCTAACCCTGTTCCAGGCCTGGCTCTGTTCCTTGCCTAGTGCTGTTCCTTGCCTAACCCTGTTCCTGGCCTGGCTCTGTTCCTTGCCTGGCTCTGTTCCTTGCCTGGCTCTGTTCCTTGCCTGGCCCTGTTCCTTGCCTGGCTCTGTTCCTTGCCTGGCTCTGTTCCTTGCCTGGCTCTGTTCCTTGCCTGGCTCTGTTCCTTGCCTAGCGCTGTTCCTTACCTGGCCCTGTTCCTTGCTTGGCTCTGTTCCTTGCCTGGCTCTGTTCCTTGCCTAGTGCTGTTCCTTGCCTAGCGCTGTTCCTTGCCTAGCCCTGTTCCTTGCCTGGCCCTGTTCCTTGCCTGGCCCTGTTCCTTGCCTGGCTCTGTTCCTTGCCTGGCTCTGTTCGTTGCCTGGCTCTGTTCCTTGCTTGGCTCTGTTCGTTGCCTGGCTCTGTTCCTTGCCTGGCTCTGTTCCTTGCCTAGCGCTGTTCCTTACCTGGCCCTGTTCCTTACCTGGCCCTGTTCCTTGCTTGGCTCTGTTCCTTGCCTGGCTCTGTTCCTTGCCTGGCTCTGTTCCTTGCCTAGCGCTGTTCCTTACCTGGCCCTGTTCCTTACCTGGCCCTGTTCCTTACCTGGCCCTGTTCCTTGCTTGGCTCTGTTCCTTGCCTGGCTCTGTTCCTTGCCTGGCTCTGTTCCTTGCCTAGCGCTGTTCCTTACCTGGCCCTGTTCCTTACCTGGCCCTGTTCCTTGCCTGGCTCTGTTCCTTGCCTGGCTCTGTTCCTTGCCTGGCTCTGTTCCTTGCCTAGCTCTGTTCCTTGCCTAGTGCTGTTCCTGGCCTGGCTCTGTTCCTTGCCTGGCTCTGTTCCTTGCCTGGCTCTGTTCCTTGCCTGGCCCTGTTCCTTGCCTGGCTCTGTTCCTTGCTTAGCGCTGTTCCTTGCCTAGCCCTGTTCCTTGCCTAGCCCTGTTCCTTGCCTAGCCCTGTTCCTTGCCTAGCCCTGTTCCTTGCCTGGCGCTGTTCCTTGCCTGGCTCTGTTCCTTGCTTGGCTCTGTTCCTTGCCTGGCTCTGTTCCTTGCCTAGCGCTGTTCCTTGCCTAGCCCTGTTCCTTGCCTAGCCCTGTTCCTTGCCTGGCCCTGTTCCTTGCCTGGCCCTGTTCCTTGCCTGGCTCTGTTCCTTGCCTGGCGCTGTTCCTTGCCTGGCCCTGTTCCTTGCCTGGCCCTGTTCCTTGCCTGGCCCTGTTCCTTGCCTGGCCCTATTCCTTGCCTAGCGCTGTTCCTTCCCTGGCTCTGTTCCTTGCCTGGCTCTGTTCCTTGCCTAGTGCTGTTCCTTACCTGGCCCTGTTCCTTGCCTAGCGCTGTTCCTTGCCTGGCTCTGCTCCTTGCCTGGCTCTTGGAATGTTATTCCTAACATCTTGGTATGTTATTCCTAACATCTTGGTATGTTATTCTTATTATCTTTCAATAACATTTCACTTCCATGGCTTGAACTTCTAGTTCCTAATTCAGCTGTCATCCTTTAAGATGATGACACATTTAAAAATGTGGCCATGGCTTTTGAACACATGTCTTGAGTAGTTTTAAGCAAACTGTAACATATGGGGTAACTCACTGTTCCAAACTTACTTTACAGTAAACTGTAACATATGGGGTAACTCACTGTTCCAAACTTACTTTACAGTAAACTGTAACATATGGGGTAACTCACTGTTCCAAACTTACTTTACAGTAAACTGTAACATATGGGGTAACTCACTGTTCCAAACTTACTTTACAGTAAACTGTAACATATGGGGTAACTCACTGTTCCAAACTTACTTTACAGTACATGGCCAAATGGGGCTTGTTAGAAAGAAACTGTTGATGATTTTCTTCTTTGTTTGACAAAGCAGGGCCTGAAACACGAACGTTTGGACTTTCAGAAACGCATGGAGCAACAGAGAGACTTGGCCAGGAAAGAGAGGAATGAAGCATATGAACAGATGGAACACATGGAACAGCTCATTAAGGAGAACTATGAGAAGACACAAAAGGAGAGGGCTCAAGAGGTGGAAAACATTTTGAAAGATTCGGAGAATCTCAAGAAGCAGTTAGAGAAGTTAAAAGTTGACCTTGATAGTAAGTTCACCAAGTTCAAGTTGCTTCAAGAGTTTGTAAGTTAAAGTTAATGTAGATAGTGATTTGATGAAGTTAATGTAGATAGTGATTTGATGAAGTTAATGTAGATAGTGATTTGATGAAGTTAATGTAGATAGTGATTTGATGAAGTTAATGTAGATAGTGATTTGATGAAGTTAATGCAGATAGTGATTTGATGAAGTTAATGTAGATAGTGATTTGATGAAGTTAATGTAGATAGTGATTTGATGAAGTTAATGTAGATAGTGATTTGATAAAGTTAATGTAGATAGTGATTTGATAAAGTTAATGTAGATAGTAATTTGATAAAGTTAATGTAGATAGTAATTTGATAAAGTTAATGTAGATAGTAATTTGATGAAGTTAATGTTAATTTAGACAGTAATTGGGTCAAGTTTAAGTTGATCAATAGCTCCGGTTCTTAATCTGGGTTTGATCTAACCCCAAAGGTTAGGTGAGTCAGTCTCAGGGGTTCAGTGTATGTCAATAAACACAGCTAACTCATACGGTTCACTATCTGATTTGTCATTGTGGATAATAGAACTAATTAGAAGGGTCCAGTGAATATGTATAAGAAGCTTATGGGGTTTGATACCTCCTAAAAGGTTAAGAACCACTGATTTATAGAGTAAGTTAAGCATGATCTAGAGAGAAGTGGACAAGTTAACTAGGGAAATGTTTGTTTAGATGCTGAGCAAGAAGCAGAGAATGCCAATAAAAACCGAGATAAAGCCTTCAGTGAGAGGGACAAAATAGTTCAAGAGAGAGAAAGTATTCGCAGCCTCTGTGACAACTTGAGACGGGACAGGGATCGGGCAGTCAGCGACCTGGCCCAAGCTCTCAGAGACTCAGATGAGTTCAAAAGACAGAAAAATGAGGCAGTTAAGGAGCTCAAAGAAATCAAGTTAGTTCACCATTCTAATCTAGTACACAATCTCTGTTTATGATCCAATCCCAGTTCACCATTCTAATCTAGTACACAATCTCTGTTTATGATCCAATCCCAGTTCACCATTCTAATCTAGTACACAATCTCTGTTTATGATCCAATCCCAGTTCACCATTCTAATCTAGTACACAATCTCTGTTTATGATCCAATCCCAGTTCACCATTCTAATCTAGTACACAATCTCTGTTTATGATCCAATCCCAGTTCACCATTCTAATCTAGTACACAATCTCTGTTTATGATCCAATCCCAGTTCACCATTCTAATCTAGTACACAATCTCTGTTTATGATCCAATCCCAGTTCACCATTCTAATCTAGTACACAATCTCTGTTTATGATCCAATCCCAGTTCACCATTCTAATCTAGTACACAATCTCTGTTTATGATCCAATCCCAGTTCACCATTCTAATCTAGTACACAATCTCTGTTTATGATCCAATCCCAGTTCACCATTCTAATCTAGTACACAATCTCTGTTTATGATCCAATCCCAGTTCACCATTCTAATCTAGTACACAACCTCTGTTTATGATCCAATCACAGTTCACCATTCTAATCTAGTACACAATCTCTGTTTATGATCCAATCCCAAAATCTTTGGCCCAGAACCTGCACAGTTAGTCATCTGTTCATAAGACTAGGACTTCCAAGTGCTTTTGTCCACGTCCAGTTAGTCATCTGTTCATAAGACTAGGACTTCCAAGTGCTTTTGTCCACGTCTGTTCATCTGACTGCTACTTATATCTCCAATGCCATGTTTGTGCAGGCATTCCAAAGTGTACAATAGCTAGCCCATATCCAATGCCATGTTTGTGAAGACATTCCAAAGTGTCCAATAGCTAGACCATATGTACAAGAATATAGCTGGTCCTAGAAAAGATTTAATCTGTTTATGCCCTTAAAAGAAAAATTGTAAGCAGCTAAATCTTTTTCAATTTTATTTCAAGTAATATTTCCTTAAAATTTAAAATTGATCTCTGAATTGTTATTAGAAATGTATCTATGCTCCCTATATTGATGGGAAAATGTATCTATGATCCCTATATTGATGGGAAATGTATCTATGCTCCCTATATTGATGGGAAAATGTATCTATGCTCCCTATATTGATGGAAAATGTATCTATGCTCCCTATATTGATGGGAAAATGTATCTATGCTCCCTATATTGATGGGAAATGTATCTATGCTCCCTATATTGATGGGAAAATGTATCTATGATCCCTATATTGATGGGAAAATGTATCTATGCTCCCTATATTGATGGGAAAATGTATCTATGCTCCCTATATTGATGGGAAAATGTATCTATGCTCCCTATATCCATGGGAAAATGTATCTATGCTCCCTATATTGATGGGAAAATGTATCTATGATCCCTATATTGATGGGAAAATGTATCTATGCTCCCTATATTGATGGGAAAATGTATCTATGCTCCCTATATTGATGGGAAAATGTATCTATGCTCCCTATATTGATGGGAAATGTATCTATGCTCCCTATATTGATGGGAAAATGTATCTATGATCCCTATATTGATGGGAAAATGTATCTATGCTCCCTATATTGATGGGAAAATGTATCTATGCTCCCTATATTGATGGGAAAATGTATCTATGCTCCCTATATTGATGGGAAAATGTATCTATGATCCCTATATTGATGGGAAAATGTATCTATGCTCCCTATATTGATGGGAAATGTATCTATGCTCCCTATACTGATGGGAAAATGTATCTATGCTCCCTATATCCATGGGAAAATGTATCTATGCTCCCTATATTGATGGGAAATGTATCTATGCTCCCTATATTGATGGGAAAATGTATCTATGCTCCCTATATCCATGGGAAAATGTATCTATGATCCCTATACTGATGGGAAAATGTATCTATGCTCCCTATATTGATGGGAAAATGTATCTATGCTCCCTATATTGATGGGAAAATGTATCTATGCTCCCTATATTGATGGGAAAATGTATCTATGCTCCCTATATCCATGGGAAAATGTATCTATGCTCCCTATATTGATGGGAAAATGTATCTATGATCCCTATATTGATGGGAAAATGTATCTATGATCCCTATATTGATGGGAAAATGTATCTATGCTCCCTATATTGATGGGAAAATGTATCTATGCTCCCTATATTGATAAGAAAATGTATCTATGATCCCTATATTGATGGGAAAATGTATCTATGCTCCCTATATTGATGGGAAAATGTATCTATGCTCCCTATATTGATGGGAAATGTATCTATGCTCCCTATATTGATGGGAAAATGTATCTATGATCCCTATATTGATGGAAATTGTATCTATGGTCCCTATATCCATGGGAAAATGTATCTATGCTCCCTATATCCATGGAAAATGTATCTATGCTCCCTATATTGATGGGAAATGTATCTATGCTCCCTATATTGATGGGAAAATGTATCTATGCTCCCTATATTGATGGAAAATGTATCTATGCTCCCTATATCCATGGAAAATGTATCTATGCTCCCTATATCCATGGAAAATGTATCTATGCTCCCTATATTGATGGGAAAATGTATCTATGCTCCTTATATTGATGGGAAAATGTATCTATGCTCCCTATATCCATGGAAAATGTATCTATGCTCCCTAAATTGATGGGAAAATGTATCTATGATCCCTATACTGATGGGAAAATGTATCTATGCTCCCTATATCCATGGGAAAATGTATCTATGCTCCCTATATTGATGGGAAAATGTATCTATGCTCCCTATATTGATGGGAAATGTATCTATGCTTCCTATATTGATGGGAAAATGTATCTATGCTCCCTATATTGATGGGAAAATGTATCTATGATCCCTATATTGATGGGAAAATGTATCTATGATCCCTATATTGATGGGAAAATGTATCTATGATCCCTATATTGATGGGAAATGTATCTATGCTCCCTATATTGATGGGAAAATGTATCTATGCTCCCTATATTGATGGGAAAATGTATCTATGATCCCTATATTGATGGGAAAATGTATCTATGCTCCCTATATTGATGGGAAATGTATCTATGCTCCCTATATTGATGAGAAATGTATCTATGCTCCCTATATTGATGGGAAAATGTATCTATGCTCCCTATATTGATGGGAAAATGTATCTATGATCCCTATATTGATGGGAAATGTATCTATGCTCCCTATATTGATGGGAAAATGTATCTATGATCCCTATATTGATGGGAAAATGTATCTATGCTCCCTATATTGATGGGAAATGTATCTATGATCCTTATATCCAGACAAAAAAGTCTAGTTAGATTGTAAGTTACATCTCTGGACTATGATAGGTGTGTTTGGCTTATTGGCAGGATTGTTCTCTGGCTCAGTTTTGTTTATTTTGTATTGATTTAACACCTACACATTTCTTCCCCCAGAAATGGATATGAAACAATGGGCGACAATAGGCGTCAACACCTCCATTATATTGGACATAACCATAGCCGAGATTCTGCAATAGATGCTGACTTACAAGAACTGGGCACTGAGACTGTGGAGATTCCCATTGAACTGGTCATTATTACACTTTCTCAATTTTGTCTTGCAATATACAAGTAATAAAGGTGTTAGATATTTTTAAAAGTACATTCTTTACAGTAAGTTGAATATCCTTTTAAATTACCTCCCCTGCCAAAATTATTAAACAATAATAAGGGAAAATATTATTTGACATTGACCTGTTAAATATGTTTTAGCAATGTGCATGTATGTAGTATTTTATTCACAATTAAAAAACAACTTTGCTGCTGATTAAAAATTTAGCCGATTAAAAATTTAAGCCGGTACGTAATTAGTTTCTACTCCATTACAAATGATAAGAAGCACTGCATGTGTTGTTTTCTTCTATGATTCTAGAATCTGTAGGCAGACTGACTGACACACTACCTCTCAGCTTATAATATATATATATAAATCAGGGATGTGACTTTTCCGAATTTTAGCGGAAATCCGATTTTTCTGTTTCAGTTGCGATTTTCCTCCTCTGATTTAATTTTTGCCGAATTTTTCCGCAGAGTTTCAATTTTTTCGATTTTTTACGAAGTTTTAAATATTAGGAAAAAAAACCGGAAATGTCTTCTACGGAAAGGGTCGACATGCTCATTCCACTTATTCGTATTTAAATCGACAATTACTGTACTTAGGTCAAACGGACACTGGAATATGCGCATTTCTTTTCGATTGGTCGATTGCGCTAGGTCTGACGGTGCTAGATCAAGATTAAATGTGTAGATTAAGATTCGGAATTTCAGCGGACTTACGAATTTTTCAAAGCACAATTTTTTTAGTTCAAATTTTCCGCTGATATTTTCAGTTAACTATTTATCAAAAACACGGGAAAAGGTAATCTAAAATAATGCAGTTATTCAAATGAAACTTACATCTCTTAAGCCTGGTAATCTAGCTATCGATATAGCCTAATTTACCTATCGGTATTTTAACCCGCCTAAATCCAGAGTTTCTCTCTGATTCTATTTTATTTCTCAATCTCAAATTAATATTGAAATCCTTGCAAAAGATGACTGAGGACTAGACAAACCCGCCCCACCTAGTAGCAACGGTGGCTCTTGTGACCTCGCCTTGACCGCACGTACGTGTTCGGTACTGCTTGTGGGAAAAAAATGACGTCACAGTCAATTTCAAATAGCTGTTCCTGCAATACGTAGGCCTATGCTTCGTAGGCCTACAGATAAAAAAAAATACTAAACTCAACGTGACTACAACCGTGTCTTGTTTGTGGAAGAAAAAATACGTTCAGACTGTGGGGGGAGTCTGGCTTTTGTAGGAAAGAGGGGAGGTAAATATCGTCAAAAAAAAACGTGGATGACCCCTAACAATTTACAGCTATTCTAAAAAAACATAAATATCGATGTGGCTTGGTTATCATAATGATTAACTTTGGTTCACACGTCAGCCCCTTTCTAATTTTAGCTAACCTGGTCCATTTCATTTTTCCATCACATGAACCTAAAACTTTCAAATTGTAACTAATCTTAATCTAGGGTCTTGAAGACAAATATTTTTACCAATCAAATCTTTAAAAGAATATAAGGCATTAGGCCCCCTATTTAAAAATTGAAAACAGGAGTACATCTAGAATCTACACTAGATTAGTACCGTTTAAATTAGCTTAATGGTAAAAGAAAACTTAATTGCTACTTTTGTTACATTGTAATTTTTAAAAAGTTGTTTATAAGGTAAACATTAAATTGCAATTAGACAAGACTTTCAATGTTATTTTAGAGTAACATAAACTTCTTGTATTTAATATATTAACTTCATTAAACAATTAATTAGTACAGTAACAGTATGGAAGCTGCTTAACCGCGATAAAAAATAGATAAAACATATTGAGTTATTATCCAAAGAAAATTTCCTAATTATTTTTCCTGGTCTGGTCACATCCCTGATATATATATATATATATATATATATATATATATATATATATATATATATATATATATATATATATATATAGTTTGTTAACAGATTGCGCCTCTATTTGCTCTATTCACCCCCCCCCCCCCCACAGGTTTACAACCTTTTTAGTATTGCAAAAAGATGTGCAACAATGAGCCTAGGCTACAAATGTAATGAAACTATAGATGGGGCAACAATGAGCCTAGGCTACAAATGTAATGAAACTATAGATGGGGCAACAATGAGCCTAGGCTACAAATGTAATGAAACTATAGATGGGGCAACAATGAGCCTAGGCTACTAATGTAATGAAACTATAGATGGGGCAACAATGAGCCTAGGCTACAAATGTAATGAAACTATAGATGGGGCAACAATGAGCCTAGGCTACAAATGTAATGAAACTATAGATGGGGCAACAATGAGCCTAGGCTACTAATGTAATGAAACTATAGATGGGGCAACAGTGAGCCTAGGCTACAAATGTAATGAAACTATAGATGGGGCAACAATGAGCCTAGGCTACAAATGTAATGAAACTATAGATGGGGCAACAATGAGCCTAGGCTACTAATGTAATGAAACTATAGATGGGGCAACAATGAGCCTAGGCTACTAATGTAATGAAACTATAGATGGGGCAACAATGAGCCTAGGCTACTAATGTAATGAAACTATAGATGGGGCAACAATGAGCCTAGGCTACAAATGTAATGAAACTATAGATGGGGCAACAATGAGCCTAGGCTACAAATGTAATGAAACTGACTTTATTGCAGCACTGTGCAGGAAGTGAAGAGCTGGGCTTTGATGTGATAGGGGGCAAGGAAGACCCCCAGTTTGACAATGATCCATCATTGATAGTCAGTCATGTGACCAAAGGAGGAGCAGCAGAGGGTAAGCTTAAAGTCAATGACACTGTCCTCAGGATCAACAGTCTAGAGACCATCAATGTGGACAAAAGGACAGCTCTTCAGGCCATTAGAAGAAGTGCTGGTGCCATTCACCTGGTAAGTTTTTTCCTAGTCTCATTATGGTAACTACTGTTGATGACAACAATAAATGCATGTTATAGACATGGTTTGTTTTTCTTCAGGTTGTGAGGAGGAGAAAGACAACAAGGACCTGGCAACCTGTCCAGATTGTTCTGGCTTGCCAAAAAGGTTAGCAACTAATGAACATGTTCTAGCTCTTTTGTGTCCAGTCTTATGAAAGCTGCTACTGTGTCTCTTTGATGCATAATTTAAACCACAATATATATTCTTCAATTCTTTTCTTCTAACTTTAATTAATATACATTTTTGTATTTTTTTCTCTATTTTGTTCCTTTTTGTGACTTGGTGTGTTCTAGACTTGGTGGGTTCTAGACTTGGTGTGTTCTAGACTTGGTGTGTTCTAGACTTGGTGTGTTCTAGACTTGGTGTGTTCTAGACTTGGTGTGTTCTAGACTTGGTGTGTTCTAGACTTAGTGTGTCTCTTTTCCAGAAGCTGGCATTCAAATAGAACAAGGTTTATTCATCAGCGGTATTTGTCCTGGTGGGTTGGTGGCCAAGTATGGAGTCTTGCCTTGCATTGGTGATAGGATTATTCATGTAAGTATAGCCACCTTTGGATCTATTGATGTGCCAATACTCTATCACACGGTTCCCAGAAAAACGAGCAATCTGAAAACTGTACAACTGAAAACTGCACAAACAGAACAATCAGCAAATACAAACTAATCACACTAATACACTTTAAGATTGTCTTATTTTGTTTAAATGTTTTATTACACTACAAGGTGCATGTAATCACTCTTCTTTTGTCTATTAATGCTTGATTTAAGAAAACAAAATGCCATTGCTCACCTTGTTTGTGCACAGTTTTCCGCTGCACAGTTTTCCGCTGCACAGTTTTCCGCTGCACAGTTTCCTTTGTGTCACCCTATCACTCCTATTGTTTGTCATTTCTGTAAACTGCCATAGATTTTTGAATGTAGAAATTGTTTCAGATCAACAAGATGCCAGCGGAAAGCTTGAGTGCCCGTGATGCTATGAGAATCTTAGAAAGCTCCACAGATCCCCTAGTCCTAGAAGTCTGGAGACAGGCATCACCTTTAAGCTCTGCTGGCTCTTCTCCCACCCCCACTTGTACTGGCATCAACTCCCCACTGCCAGATGGCAGCTCCATAAGCAAGTCTGACAGTCTGGCCATGCAGGGCTGTTCATGGGAAACAGCTTGTCACGTTAACCTTGAGGGCAGCAAAAACCTGCGCAGCAGTGGTTCACAGACAGACAGCCTGGACAGTCCTGGCAAACAGGAGCAGGAGAAGACCAGGCACAGTTTACCTATGTTAGACAGGGCCAAGGAGAAAGTGGAGAACTTTTTCCGCCCTAGGCCAAAGAGTCAGGAGAGGGAGCTTGTTGAGGAGGACTGTGGTACCCAGATCAACCTGCGCAGCACAGAGAGTGTCATCGCACAGTTCCCTGACAGCACAGCCAGAGCTGACATGACTTCTTCAAAGTCACCTCGCAAAGAATTGGACTTTGAAACCAATAGTGGTACCTGGCCTAAAACAAGAGGTCAGCAGATGGACAGCACATGTGTCCACCCAACTGTCATCTGTGCACCAGGTCATAAACCTGTGAAAGAAAGACCAAGTATTCGGGATGTGTTCTATGGTGGGCCAGACTTTCATAGACCTGTCTCGTCCAGTGGACATCACCATGACTACCAGAGTTCTGCCTTCTCTCCCACCATGTCCTCCAACAGCCAAGCACAACATGCCCCACACAGCACACAGTACACACCATTCAGCATTCCAGTGTCTTTGAAATCTCATTTCTCAGTGGGTGTCATGCATGGCCCTGGGACACCCCCCCACACCTCTGTTGTAACAAGTGGAGGACCATCAGTGTTTCCTAAGCCTGCTCAAGTCTACAGCAGCCTGCAGGCAGGCACCCTGCCATCACAGGGGATCGCCCAACGGGGCAGTTTGATTTCTGCCCATGCAGGGGTTAGCCCAACAAGTACTGTGCCACAAGACTTTAGGTTTGACCCTACCACACACAGAGTTCCTCCAAAAACTCAACATGTAAGTCTCTCTACTATAGCAGTCATGTCAGTCTCTCTACTATAGCAGTCATGTCAGTCTCTCTACTATAGCAGTCATGTCAGTCTCTCTACTATAGCAGTCATGTCAGTCTCTCTACTATAGCAGTCATGTCAGTCTCTCTACTATAGCAGTCATGTCAGTCTCTCTACTATAGCAGTCATGTCAGTCTCTCTACTATAGCAGTCATGTCAGTCTCTCTACTATAGCAGTCATGTCAGTCTCTCTACTATAGCAGTCATGTCAGTCTCTCTACTATAGCAGTCATGTCAGTCTCTCTACTATAGCAGTCATGTCAGTCTCTCTACTATAGCAGTCATGTCAGTCTCTCTACTATAGCAGTCATGTCAGTCTCTCTACTATAGCAGTCATGTCAGTCTCTCTACTATAGCAGTCATGTCAGTCTCTCTACTATAGCAGTCATGTCAGTCTACTATAGCAGTCATGTCAGTCTCCCTACTATAGCAGTCATGTCAGTCTCTCTACTATAGCAGTCATGTCAGTCTCTCTACTATAGCAGTCATGTCAGTCTCTCTACTATAGCAGTCATGTCAGTCTCTCTACTATAGCAGTCATGTCAGTCTCTCTACTATAGCAGTCATGTCAGTCTCTCTACTATAGCAGTCATGTCAGTCTCTCTACTATAGCAGTCATGTCAGTCTCTCTACTATAGCAGTCATGTCAGTCTCTCTACTATAGCAGTCATGTCAGTCTCTCTACTATAGCAGTCATGTCAGTCTCTCTACTATAGCAGTCATGTCAGTCTACTATAGCAGTCATGTCAGTCTCTCTACTATAGCAGTCATGTCAGTCTCTCTACTATAGCAGTCAAGTCATTCTCCCTACTATAGCAGTCATGTCAGTCTCTCTACTATAGCAGTCATGTCAGTCTCTCTACTATAGCAGTCATGTCAGTCTCTCTACTATAGCAGTCATGTCAGTCTCCCTACTATAGCAGTCATGTCAGTCTCCCTACTATAGCAGTCATGTCATTCTCTCTACTATAGCAGTCATGTCAGTCTCTCTACTATAGCAGTCATGTCAGTCTCCCTACTATAGCAGTCATGTCAGTCACTCTACTATAGCAGTCATGTCAGTCTCTCTACTGTAGCAGTCATGTTAGTCTCCCTACTATAGCAGTCATTTTGCAGTCATGTATTTGTAGTTTATCACAATATGCCATCTCCATATCAAGACCAGCCCATTATTGTCTATTAATTGGGTCAAAATCAACTTTTTGAAATTAACAATCTGAAAAATATATTTTTTGTTGAAAGTTGAAAGCAAAAGAACTTCATAAACCAATTCTTTGGTTAGTGATCAAAAATGCTTTTGGTTGGCAGCCCTGTATTCTAGATGTGCAACGTTTGTGTCCAGTAGGCTTCAGGTTTGTGTCCAGTAGGCTTCAGGTTTGTGTCCAGTAGGCTTCAGGTTTGTGTCCAGTAGGCTTCAGGTTTGTGTCCAGTAGGCTTCAGGTTTGTGTCCAGTAGGCTTCAGGTTTGTGTCCAGTAGGCTTCAGGTTTGTGTCCAGTAGGCTTCAGGTTTGTGTCCAGTAGGCTTCAGGTTTGTGTCCAGTAGGCTTGAGGTTTGTGTCCAGTAGGCTTGAGGTTTGTGTCCAGTAGGCTTGAGGTTTGTGTCCAGTAGGCTTCATGTTTGTGTCCAGTAGGCTTGAGGTTTGTGTCCAGTAGGCTTCAGGTTTGTGTCCAGTAGGCTTCAGGTGAGTGTCAAGAAAGTCATTAATTGATTTATATTTACCAGAGAAAATCTCGCGGGCCAACATCAGCCCACAAACCTGCACTAGCACCAGCCTGTAATACTAGCAGCCTTCACTGGCAGACACCAGCGCCCATCCACTGGCCAACACCTGCTGCAGAGTCCAGTGGCCAACGTCCTGTCAGTGGGTCACAGTCCAGCTATTATGTTGTCAGTCCCCCTCCATACGGCATGAGGCCAACATCGCTGGAGGTCCATCCTTCAATGAAGATCTCTGAGTTTGATTTGTGCAGTGGACATCACCAGACATCCCCAGCAGACTGGCGACCAGCAAGTTATCATCCTTCAGTGTCAGTTGATTAGACTTATTTCTCTTATTGTAAGCTGACAGTGTCAGTTGATTAGACTTATTTCTCTTATTGTAAGCTGACCAGTGTCAGCTGACAGTGTCAGTTGATTAGACTTATTTCTCTTATTGTAAGCTGACAGTGTCAGTTGATTAGACTCTAAGCTCTCCTTAAGACACATGAAGCCACTTGCACCTACCTGTCTGTCTGTTGCAGCTCAACTCCCCTCCAGCATGCAGCTCTAGCATCTCTTGGTACATTCCCTGGCATCAGTCAGTCTGACATGGAGCAGGAGAAACACTTGTCTTTCACTAGGTCACCTAATGACCGCTACAGTTCACCAAGTCCATCTCAAAAGGTAATCAATCAATAGCCAACCATTAGTCTACCTACTTTAAGTGGCCCACCCAATTGGGGACCATGTCCACCAAATGCTCAATTAATTTTAATTGAGCACCCACCCCCCTCATGGCATTTACCCTGTGCCTAAGTTGTGTATGAACTTGAACAGAGCTGTAGCACCCACCCCCCTCATGGCATTTACCCTGTGCCTAAGTTGTGTATGAACTTGAACAGAGCTGTAGCACCCACCCCCCTCATGGCATTTACCCTGTACCTAAGTTGTGTATGAACTTGAACAGAGCTGTAGCACCCACCCCCCTCATGGCATTTACCCTGTGCCTAAGTTGTGTATGAACTTGAACAGAGCTGTAGCACCCACCCCCCTCATGGCATTTACCCTGTGCCTAAGTTGTGTATGAACTTGAACAGAGCTGTAGCACCCACCCCCCTCATGGCATTTACCCTGTGCCTAAGTTGTGTATGAACTTGAACAGAGCTGTAGCACCCACCCCCCTCATGGCATTTACCCTGTGCCTAAGTTGTGTATGAACTTGAACAGAGCTGTAGCACCCACCCCCCTCATGGCATTTACCCTGTGCCTAAGTTGTGTATGAACTTGAACAGAGCTGTAGCACCCACCCCCCTCATGGCATTTACCCTGTGCCTAAGTTGTGTATGAACTTGAACAGAGCTGTAGCACCCACCCCCCTCATGGCATTTACCCTGTGCCTAAGTTGTGTATGAACTTGAACAGAGCTGTAGCACCCACCCCCTTCATGGCCTTTACCCTGTGCCTAAGTTGTGTATGAACTTGAACAGAGCTGTAGCACCCACCCCCCTCATGGCATTTACCCTGTGCCTAAGTTGTGTATGAACTTGAACAGAGCTGTAGCACCCACCCCCCTCATGGCATTTACCCTGTGCCTAAGTTGTGTATGAACTTGAACAGAGCTGTAGCACCCACCCCCCTCATGGCATTTACCCTGTGCCTAAGTTGTGTATGAACTTGAACAGAGCTGTAGCACCCACCCCCTTCATGGCCTTTACCCTGTGCCTAAGTTGTGTATGAACTTGAACAGAGCTGTAGCACCCACCCCCCTCATGGCATTTACCCTGTGCCTAAGTTGTGTATGAACTTGAACAGAGCTGTAGCACCCACCCCCCTCATGGCATTTACCCTGTGCCTAAGTTGTGTATGAACTTGAACAGAGCTGTAGCACCCACCCCCCTCATGGCATTTACCCTGTGCCTAAGTTGTGTATGAACTTGAACAGAGCTGTAGCACCTTGGAGCGCTTCACTCCCAGCATCAGTGAAGAGCACTTTCCTAGCCGTTATTCACGAACTTCTCCACATGGCCGAACTTTTCTTGATGATGACATTCGTCAGGCAGCCAAAAGGGACAAAGTGTTTGAGCGTATCCGCATCCCATCCAGTACAAGTGTCAATACAAAGTCTGGCTCTGTAGAAATAGGTAAGTCATGTGTTTTACTTGAGGAGACTCAATAGCTTTCTTCCTAGTCACACCATTGACATATCTCTCCATCTCATTCAGTTCTATTTTTCTTGCTCAGTAAGTAATCTTGGAATCTAAATTTGAATGACAGTACATGTATTTTTTATTCTATTAGATGGACGATTATTAAATTGTAATTTAATAGTTTCTAATTTCAATAATAAAAGTGAGGATAACAAGATTAAAAAAACTTGATTAGAGGAACGTCAACGCTGAACTCTGTTCGGGGTCATCATTTACGACGTCCACGGGGGGGGGGGGGGGGGGGGGGTCCAGGTCCATGTGGATGTCCACTGCTGAATTTGACATCAAAATACTTTACTTCAAAAGTTTTAAAAACTAAAGAAAATGCATATAAAATGTGAGGTCATAGACCAACTTCTTTTTAAAACATGTCATATCTGGGACAAATGGATATAGTTGTCAAAACTGACCATGCATATTTCTCTTTATAATCATTGTAATTTATGTGAAAAACTGAAGGTAATTTTCATAAAGATTTTAGGGTACTTACTCTCTGTACTTCTGGCTAATTTTTTGCAGGCACATCGATAGATGGCTAGGCCGTATGGAAAAACTGTCGTTCAGATTCTAAGCCCTCAAAGAAGGCTAAAAAATGACCTTGGGTGAAATTCACCTTATATGAGCTATACATGGAAAATAAATTTTGCTCACTGACCTCCTATGCCACTCCTTGAGGTCCTACATTGACCCTGGAGGATAACAAAACAAACCGTTCAGCCCCTCAGAATAACCCGTGAGGGCCGTAAGATTTGACATGATGCTTTCTTATATAAACATAGCTATTTTTGTGAAAAAGTTGAACAAAAACGAAGTCGTTCACTCTTTGTAGAAGGGAGGTAATTTTTTAAAGTAAATTTTCAATCAATATTATACTTTTTAAAATAAAACCATAAAAAGACGATTTTAGCATTGTTTGAGAAAGAATTTCATCATACTTTGAATAAAAAATTGATGTTTTGAGTTTTATTATCAATCAAGGAAACCTGTAGTTCTAATACATTGCCAATAACAAGTTTGTGTAATTTTTTTTAAAAGGGAATTCTTTTAAGGTTAAATTACTGTTTAAACTTTAGCAGTCCACTTAACAGCTAATAACCAATTAATAATCATTCAAATTCTCAAATGTTTTTTGAAAGCCTAAGCGAAGCTATGCCTTGTAACTGATATAAAGTGAATTGTTTTTGTCATAACTTTATGTAACATTAAGTGTTTGTAAATCTGATACAAAATGAATTGGTTTTGTCAATGAATGTTGTTGAGTAATCTGAAAGTATTTTTGTCAATGAATGTTGTTGAGTAATCTGAAAGTATTTTTGTCAATGAATGTTGTTGAGTAATCTGAAAGTATTTTTGTCAATGAATGTTGTTGAGTAATCTGAAAGTTAAGTATTTTTGTCAATGAATGTTGTTGATTAATCTGAAAGTATTTTTCTCAATGAATGTTGTTGAGTAATCTGAAAGTATTTTTCTCAATGAATGTTGTTGAGTAATCTGAAAGTATTTTTGTCTACAGTATCTGACAGAAGCAGCCCAGGCTCTCCTTTGTTCCACATTGAGAAAAGAAACTCTGTCAAATACAATGGTTCACCCAATAGTGATGACTGCTGTTACAGAAGAAAAATGTCAGTACTACAAATTTAGTACAGCTTATTACAAAGTTTAGCTCTAACCACAAATTTAACCCAAAACTTAATGTTAATTTCACAAGTTTAGCTCTAACCACAAATTTAACCCAAAACTTAATGTTAATGTCACAAGTTTAGCTCTAACCACAAATTTAACCCAAAACTTAATGTTAATGTCACAAGTTTAGCTCTAACCACAAATTTAACCCAGACTTAATATTAATGTCACAAGTTTAGATCTAACCACAAATTTAACCCAAATCATAATGTTAATGTCACAAGTTTAGCTCTAACCATAAATTTAACCCAAAACTTAATGTTATAATCATTCTTAATTACAACACGAACCCTGTATTATGATGTTAATCTAATTACAAGATGAACCCTGTATTATGATGTTAATCTAATTACAAGATGAACCCTGTATTATGATGTTAATCTAATTACAAGATGAACCCTGTATTATGATGTTAATCTAATTACAAGATGAACCCTGTATTATGATGTTAATCTAATTACAAGATGAACCCTGTATTATGATGTTAATCTAATTACAAGATGAACCCTGTATTATGATGTTAATCTAATTACAAGATGAACCCTGTATTATGATGTTAATCTAATTACAAGATGAACCCTGTATTATGATGTTAATCTAATTACAAGATGAACCCTGTATTATGATGTTAATCTAATAACAAGATGAACCCTGTATTATGATGTTAATCTAATTACAAGATGAACCCTGTATTATGATGTTAATCTAATTACAAGATGAACCCTGTATTATGATGTTAATCTAATTACAAGATGAACCCTGTATTATGATGTTAATCTAATGACAAGATGAACCCTGTATTATGATGTTAATCTAATTACAAGATGAACCCTGTATTATGATGTTAATCTAATGACAAGATGAACCCTGTATTATGATGTTAATCTAATAACAAGATGAACCCTGTATTATGATGTTAATCTAATGACAAGATGAACCCTGTATTATGATGTTAATCTAATTACAAGATGAACCCTGTATTATGATGTTAATCTAATAACAAGATGAACCCTGTATTATGATGTTATTTGTAGCCCATGCCATCATGAGACGAGGGACATTACATTTGAGAAGAGCTCTAAACCCGTTGGCTTTAAAATCCAGAGAGGTCCTTCAGGGGGGATCTTTGTCTCATCTGTGTATGAGAATAGTTTGGCAGATCTTGCTGGTCTAGTCATTGGAGACCAACTGCTTGAGGTAGGCTAATGTTTGTGTAAGGGAGCTAAGTGTCTAGCAAAGATTGATATACCTGCTAATGTTTGTGTAAGGGAGCTAAGTGTCTAGCAAAGATTGATATACCTGCTAATGTTTGTGTAAGGGAGCTAAGTGTCTAGCAAAGATTGATATACCTGCTAATGTTTGTGTAAGGGAGCTAAGTGTCTAGCAAAGATTGATATACCTGCTAATGTTTGTGTAAGGGAGCTAAGTGTCTAGCAAAGATTGATATACCTGCTAATGTTTGTGTAAGGGAGCTAAGTGTCTAGCAAAGATTGATATACCTGCTAATGTTTGTGTAAGGGAGCTAAGTGTCTAGCAAAGATTGATATACCTGCTAATGTTTGTGTAAGGGAGCTAAGTGTCTATCAAAGATTGATATACCTGCTAATATTTGTGTAAGGGAGCTAAGTGTCTAGCAAAGATTGATATACCTGCTAATGTTTGTGTAAGGGAGCTAAGTGTCTAGCAAAGATTGATGTACCTGCTAATGTTTGTGTAAGGAAGCTACAATAGAGTTTTGCTTGTACCATTAGGTGTGTGGAATCAACATGAGAAATGCCAATTATGAGCATGCTGTGACTGTGCTGAGGCAGTGTGGAGACAATCTGACCATGAAGGTCCAATACAACCCAGAAAGTGAGTACAATCTGATTGCTTGAGGGCATACGTAATTAGATATACCAGATGACTATGTCATATTCTCATCTACCTGTTCACAATCTACATACACCAGATGTTCACAATCTACATACACCAGATGTTCACAATCTCCATATACCAGATGACAATGTTCATCTAGTGAGCTGTGATGTTTGTTAAGAAAAACGGAATTATGGTTCTAGACTTATTATGTCCATTGAGCTACCGGCTAGATTTTATCCTAGGACAGGGCCACCCACCTAGACAGGGCCACCCACCTTAGCTAGACAGGGATACCCACCTAGGACAGGGCCACCCACCTAGGACAGTGCCACCCACCTAGGACAGGGCCGCCCACCTAGGACAGGGCCACCCACCTAGGACAGGGCCACCCACCTAGGACAGGGCCACCCACATAGACAGGGCCACCCACCTAGGACAGGGCCACCCACCTAGGACAAGGCCTCCCACCTAGACAGGGCCACCCACCTAGGACAGGGCCACCCACTTAGGACAGGGCCACCCACCTAGACAGGGCCACCCACCTAGACAGGGCCACCCACATAGACAGGGCCACCCACCTAGGACAGGGCCACCCACCTAGGACAAGGCCTCCCACCTAGACAGGGCCACCCACCTAGGACAAGGCCTCCCACCTAGACAGGGCCACCCACCTAGGACATGGCCACCCACCTAGGACAGGGACACCCACCTTAGCTAGACAGGGACACCCACCTTAGCTAGACAGGGCCACCCACCTAGGACAGGGCCACCCACCTAGGACAGGGCCACCCACCTAGGACAGGGCCACCCACCTAGGACAGGGCCACCCACCTAGGACAGGGCCACCCACATAGACAGGGCCACCCACCTAGGACATGGCCACCAACCTAGGACAGGGCCACCCACCTAGGACAGGGCCACCCACCTAGACAGGGCCACCCACCTAGGACAGGGCCACCCACCTAGGACAGGGCCACCCACCTAGGACAGGGCCACCCACCTAGGACAGGGCCACCCACCTAGGACAGGGCCACCCACCTAGGACAGGGCCACCCACCTAGGACAGGGCCACCCACCTAGGACAGGGCCACCCACCTAGGACAGGGCCACCCACCTAGGACAGGGCCACCCACCTAGGACAGGGCCACCCACCTAGGACAGGGCCACCCACTTAGGACAGGGCCACCCACCTAGGACAGGGACACCCACCCAGGACAGGGCCACCCACCTAGGACAGGGCCACCCACCTAGGACAGGGCCACCCACCTAGGACAGGGCCACCCACCTAGGACAGGGCCACCCACCTAGGACAGGGCCACCCACCTAGGACAGGGCCACCCACCTAGGACAGGGCCACCCACCTAGGACAGGGCCACCCACCTAGGACAGGGCCACCCACCTAGGACAGGGCCACCCACCTAGGACAGGGCCTCCCACCTAGACAGGGCCACCCACCTAGGACAGGGACACCCACCTAGGACAGGGCCACCCACCTAGGACAGGGTCAGTTGATGTTTGATCTGCAGAGAGTTAACAGTAAAGATTTTCTTTCAGAGTATACTGACCATCAGGATGTGTCCAGCAGTGCAACATCCATCAACTCCTCCAGCATGGCTCCACCACACTCAGCAACTCCATCACGTCAGGCTAGTCCCAATAAAACTTATGGGTAGGTCGACATTTTCTCAGCCACTCATAGCTGTATTAGTCCCAATAAAACTTATGGGTAGGTCTACATTTTCTCAGCCACTCATAGCTGTATTAGTCCCAATAAAACTTATGGGTAGGTCTACATTTTCTCAGCCACTCATAGCTGTATTAACATCAAATCTGCATCAAGAAAACAAATTGCTTTTTTTACTTGCTGTCTACTTTAGAGAAGTAACTAGACAATTTATTTTCCTTTCTTAAATTTTGCTGAACTCAAGTTATCCTTGCCCTGAAAAATGGGAAAGCTTTTTCTACCAATTTTTAACTTATTGATTTTAAAATTTTTGTTAAATACAATGTAGATTAGACCAGTGTAAAAGAACAACAATAATGTCAGCATTGATTATTTTTTAGGCCCAGGATGTGCCTAACATAATCATTTAAGTCAAACTCTCTCAATTTCATCAGTGCAGTCATTTAAATATACCTGCAAATGTCAGGTGTAGTAGTAGTTTGTTCTGATGACACTTATGTTAAGTGGTGGTGTTGTAGTAGTTTGTTCTGATGACACTTATGTTAAGTGGTGGTGTAGTGGTTTGTTCTGATGACACTTATGTTAAGTGGTGGTGTAGTGGTTTGTTCTGATGACACTTATGTTAAGTGGTGTTGTAGTAGTTTGTTCTGATGACACTTATGTTAAGTGGAGGTGTTGTAGTAGTTTGTTCTGATGACACTTATGTGGTGGTGTTGTAGTAGTTTGTTCTGATGACACTTATGTTAAGTGGTGGTGTAGTGGTTTGTTCTGATGACACTTATGTGGTTGTGTTGTAGTAGTTTGTTCTGATGACACTTATGTTAAGTGGTGTTGTAGTAGTTTGTTCTGATGACACTTATGTTAAGCGGTGTTGTAGTAGTTTGTTCTGATGACACTTATGTTAAAGTGGTGTTGTAGTAGTTTGTTCTGATGACACTTATGTTAAGTGGTGTTGTAGTAGTTTGTTCTGATGACACTTATGTGGTGGTGTTGTAGTAGTTTGTTCTGATGACAGTTATGTTAAGTGGTGTTGTAGTAGTTTGTTCTGATGACACTTATGTTAAGTGGAGGTGTTGTAGTAGTTTGTTCTGATGACACTTATGTGGTGGTGTTGTAGTAGTTTGTTCTGATGACACTTATGTTAAGTGGTGTTGTAGTAGTTTGTTCTGATGACGCTTATGTTAAGTGGTGTTGTAGTAGTTTGTTCTGATGACACTTATGTTAAGTGGTGTTGTAGTAGTTTGTTCTGATGACACTTATGTTAAGTGGTTTTGTAGTAGTTTGTTCTGATGACAATTATGTGGTGGTGTTGTAGTAGTTTGTTCTGATGACAGTTATGTTAAGTGGTGTTGTAGTAGTTTGTTCTGATGACACTTATGTTAAGTGGAGGTGTTGTAGTAGTTTGTTCTGATGACACTTATGTGGTGGTGTTGTAGTAGTTTGTTCTGATGACACTTATGTTAAGTGGTGTTGTAGTAGTTTGTTCTGATGACACTTATGTTAAGTGGTGTTGTAGTAGTTTGTTCTGATGACACTTATGTTAAGTGGTGTTGTAGTAGTTTGTTCTGATGACACTTATGTGGTGGTGTTGTAGTAGTTTGTTCTGATGACACTTATGTGGTTGTGTTGTAGTAGTTTGTTCTGATGACACTTATGTTAAGTGGTGTTGTAGTAGTTTGTTCTGATGACACTTATGTTAAGTGGTGTTGTAGTAGTTTGTTCTGATGACACTTATGTTAAGTGGTATTGTAGTAGTTTGTTCTGATGACACTTATGTGGTGGTGTTGTAGTAGTTTGTTCTGATGACACTTATGTTAAGTGGTGTTGTAGTAGTTTGTTCTGATGACACTTATGTGGTGGTGTTGTAGTAGTTTGTTCTGATGACACTTATGTGGTGGTGTTGTAGTAGTTTGTTCTGATGACACTTATGTTAAGTGGTGGTGTAGTGGTTTGTTCTGATGACACTTATGTGGTTGTGTTGTAGTAGTTTGTTCTGATGACACTTATGTTAAGTGGTGTTGTAGTAGTTTGTTCTGATGACACTTATGTTAAGTGGTGTTGTAGTAGTTTGTTCTGATGACACTTATGTTAAGTGGTGTTGTAGTAGTTTGTTCTGATGACACTTATGTTAAGTGGTGTTGTAGTAGTTTGTTCTGATGACACTTATGTTAAGTGGTGTTGTAGTAGTTTGTTCTGATGACACTTATGTGGTGGTGTTGTAGTAGTTTGTTCTGATGACACTTATGTGGTGGTGTTGTAGTAGTTTGTTCTGATGACACTTATGTGGTGGTGTTGTAGTAGTTTGTTCTGATGACACTTATGTGGTGGTGTTGTAGAAGTTTGTTCTGATGACACTTATGTGGTGGTGTTGTAGTAGTTTGTTCTGATCACACTTATGTTGAGTGGTGTTGTAGTAGTTTGTTCTGATGACACTTATGTTAAGTGGTGGTGTTGTAGTAGTTTGTTCTGATGACACTTATGTGGTGCTGTTGTAGTAGTTTGTTCTGATGACACTTATGTGGTGGTGTTGTAGTAGTTTGTTCTGATGACACTTATGTGGTGGTGTTGTAGTAGTTTGTTCTGATGACACTTATGTGGTGGTGTTGTAGTAGTTTGTTCATTGATGTTTTTGACTCTTGACTTAGGTCTGGGGACGCTGACATTCGACGCTATATTAGCCTCAAGAAGAGTAATCCCAGTTTGATTGGACCAGGTTTCTCCTTTATTGGAGGCAATGCAGTGGGTATTTTCATTGAAGAAGTCTACTTAGATTGTTTTGTGGGCAGCACCACTTCACTACAGAGAGGAGATCAACTCTTGGAGGTGAGTTAGCTTCTAACATTCACTCACAATGGGGTGGTAGATGATTTAAAATTGTTATTTTGCCTTTTTTTAAACCTATTTTTCAGAGATAGCATGTATTCTATGTTTTTTTGTAGGGGAGTGGAAAGAGTTGGATCTCTTTGGGCTGGGCTGTCTATCAATTATTAATTAAATATGGTAGTAGATCTAAGAAATCTAGTAATCTAATAAATTTAGTAGTAGATTTAAGAAATTTAGTAGTAGATCTAAGAAATCTAGTAATCTAATAAATTTAGTAGTAGATCTAAGAAATCTAGTAATCTAATAAATTTAGTAGTAGATCTAAGAAATCTAGTAATCTAATAAATTTAGTAGTAGATCTAATAAATTTAGTAATCTAATAAATTTAGTAGTAGATCTAATAAATTTAGTAGTAGATCTAAGAAATCTAGTAATCTAATAAATTTAGTAGTAGATCTAATAATCATCATTATTATCATTCCTGTGGACTCCTTGTGGAGCATAAAGACACAAGCACACCTCTCCATTGTTTCTGGGCGATTCCTCCAAGTAGGGTCCCAGCTGCTGCTGACCAAATTTGTTTTGGCCTTCCTACTTGCCTCTGTCATGTGCTAGTGTACAGGTTACCACTGACCAAATTTGGCCTTCCTACTTGCCTCTGTCATGTGCTAGTGTACAGGTAACCACTGACCAAATTTGTTTTGGCCTTCCTACTTGCCTCTGTCATGTGCTAGTGTACAGGTAACCACTGACCAAATTTGGCCTTCCTACTTGCCTCTGTCATGTGCTAGTCTACAGGTAACCACTGACCAAATTTGGCCTTCCTACTTGCCTCTGTCATGTGCTAGTCTACAGGTTACCAAACTTTTTTCAGTGGTGACCACCTTTTATAAACAGTAAATGACCTGCAGCCCCCATAGAATTAAAAGTTGAATTTAGTAAGGAAATTAATAAACACCAAAATAATATTTTCTAGTATAATTTTAATTCAAGTTATTTTTTATAACTGCTTTAATGATATCGGTGAAATTGCAGGCTATTAACGAGCCTCAAAATTCGCTGTTGAGTTTTTGTTAACGCCAACCTTATGTCATTCTCAACATTTAATTTTTTCTTTGTTTTATTTGGAGAAGTGTTAAAAATCTTGACAAGTTATGTGGTCACAAAAGGAGCTAAAACTCAAAAGTCAATCAATGTCATGTTTGCGTATAAATGGTACATACCACACCAAAATTGTGTGAGCAGGTTTTTTTTAAACATTGTACGTGCCGCGGAATCATACCGCAAATCCGAGAATTCATGTTGTATTTCATTGGGAATGCTGGCAACATTGTTACGGGTCAGTTGTAGGTCAGATTAGAATAGGTTAGAATAGTCTAGAACTAGGGGAGAGTGCATGTGTGAGTGGAGTTCACCCTACTGTGTAGTTACCCTTGTATGTTTATGTATTGTAATCCCAAGGTCGAATGCGGGTATAAAAGGGCGAGTGAACGATTGTAGGGGGTCAGTCAGCTGGTTAGTTGATAGCGGGTAGGACGAGGGCTGCGCTAAAATGTACATATTGTAGACGGAATAAAAGTATTGAAGAAAAACACGAATCGTCTCTTGACTTGAAACCAACCGGAACGTAACAAACACCAAGGGAAGCATAGAATGGGTTACGCGTCAATGTATTTTCTTGTTCTTTTAGCACAGGGAAATAATGCCGCAGTTGGTTTTCAAGAGATTCAAGATGCCCAGAAATCTCCTTTCTAAAATTTGTATTTGTCTCACAATCAGCAATTCATCCACCTCACAGCAGACTTCTTCAAACATGGCAATATTTCCAACTTTATGTTTCTTCGCAAATGTTTGATAAAAATGCCACGAGATTATCATGAAAAAGAAATATTAGTTTCTTTTCCCTGCTGTTCAAGTATTTATACCTGTTATGCTACTCTCTCCAACCACTCTTTGTCGTTTAAGTATCAAAAGGTCTTGTTTCACTTGCACTTCCAAGAACAACTTGATTTCTTTTTTCAATTGAAAAACACAATTCACAACATTTCCTTTTGACAGTCAGCGTACTGTAGTGTAGAAAAGAAAAAACTTTATTATGATCAGAATTCAATGTCTGCACAGTTCTTTAAACAGACTGGTGATTAGGGCTCCAGATTTAAACAGACTGGTGATTAGGGCTCCAGATTTAAACAGACTGGTGATTAGGGCTCCAGATTTAAACAGACTGGTGATTAGGGCTCCAGATTTAAACAGACTGGTGATTAGGGCTCCAGATTTAAACAGACTGGTGATTAGGGCTCCAGATTTAAACAGACTGGTGATTAGGGCTCCAGATTTAAACAGACTGGTGATTAGGGCTCCAGATTTAAACAGACTGGTGATTAGGGCTCCAGATTTAATATAAGTTACGACTTTTATTATCAAATTAAGTGCCTGTAGCAAAGGAGTTGGAAGAGTCTTGTTGGGGGGGGGAAGGGGGGGGGCATACCGGTGAATCATGCATTGGAAAGTAAAATTTTTACTTTTTTCCAGAAAGCCCGATACAAACCCGCAACAGTTTTCCCATTTTAATCCTCCAGTTTCAAAAAACATTTATTTTCTCCATGATATCGTTACTTTTTGTAGTAGTTTCAAGTTCACTAGAAAATAGAAACTCTTATTTGATAATTTCTCAATAAATATGTTTCACATAGTCAAGCAACTGCAAACGCAAATTGACCCCTGTTGAATTATCAAGTTTAAAAGCAAACAAAAAGCTTGATTTCATTTTAAATTTGTTCTTTAACTTCGGACATGTCTGGTACAGGCCGATCAATAGTATTATTAGACAGAGATACTTGATACATCTTTACTGCACTGGAATCCCCAAGAATTAATTTTACTATCTTCAACATACAGAATTTGATGATATTTCTCCTATTGTGTGAGGTTTTTTGTTTTGCAATTTTTAATAAGACTTCATATAATGTCATAATGCTGTGTTTCTTTAGTGAAAACTTGCCGTTCGATCAAGTCTCTGTTGTGTGCACCTAGCTTCATGCCAACGAAGAACTCCATTTTTTTGGTGTGTTCTAATAGAACAGTCTGAAAGCTTCAATACTCTGTTCATGTTTTTAAAACATCAGTAGAGAAAACAGTCGCTCTCTCTTTCATTGTTTAATATGAAATTATTCAGACTTCAAGACACCTTTGATAACTTTAAAAAATATTTCTAAAGAAATTTTTTGTTTGGTTTTGTCTACCACTTGGTGACTCCCACAGAAAGTCCTTCGCAACCCCCAGGGGGGTCTCAACCCACAGTTTGTGAACCCATGTACTAGTTGGTTTACGCAAGGTGCATTCAATCCATCCACTTTTGTATTTATTTGCCAACAGAGTCTTGCCAAGTTTTTCTCTGCTATGGTAATTTTTTCAGGCCATCTGATGTTCAATATGCTGCAGAGGCATTCTTGAATGAAAGTCTGAAGTTTGTGTTATTAGTTTATGTTACTCTCCATGTCTCAGAACTATAAAGAAGAACCTCAATGTCCAGGTTGTGCAGAGGATGTTGAATGTGTACCTGGCCTTGCTAATGCGGCTTTTGATGTCCTCATCTGTTCTCTGTTTCAGTTCAACTCTGTAGATTTCCGTAGTGTGACAGCTGAGAAAGCAATGATTGAGCTCAACCGGCCTTGTGCTACCTTGCAACTTTGTGTTTTTTACAACATGGCTAGTAAGTGTCTTTTTAACTGATTGGATCATTTTTCCCTCCCTTAAGACATGTGTACCAACCTCCCTTAAGACATGTGTACCAACCTCTAAGACATGTGTACCAACCTCCCTTAAGACATGTGTACCAACCTCCCTTAAGACATGTGTACCAACCTCCCTTAAGACATGTGTACCAACCTCCCTTAAGACGTGTGTACCAACCTCCCTTAAGACGTGTGTACTAACCTCCCTTAAGACGTGTGTACCAACCTCCCTTAAGACGTGTGTACCAACCTCCCTTAAGACGTGTGTACCAACCTCCCTTAAGACATTAGTACCAACCTCCCTTAAGACATGTGTACCAACCTCCCTTAAGACATGTGTACCAACCTCCCTTAAGACATGTGTACCAACCTCCCTTAAGACGTGTGTACCAACCTCCCTTAAGACGTGTGTACCAACCTCCCTTAAGACGTGTGTACCAACCTCCCTTAAGACATGTGTACCAACCTCCCTTAAGACATGTGTACCAACCTCCCTTAAGACATGTGTACCAACCTCCCTTAAGACATGTGTACCAACCTCCCTTAAGACATGTGTACCAACCTCCCTTAAGACATGTGTACCGACTTCCCTTAAGACATGTGTACCGACCTCCCTTAAGACATGTGTACTAACCTCCCTTAAGACGATGTGTGTACCAACCTCCTCTAAGACATGTGTACCAACCTCCCTTAAGACATGTGTACCAACCTCCCTTAAGACGTGTGTACCAACCTCCCTTAAGACATGTGTACCAACCTCCCTTAAGACATGTGTACCAACCTCCCTTAAGACATGTGTACCAACCTCCCTTAAGACATGAGTACCGACCTCCCTTAAGACATGTGTACCAACCTACCTTAAGACCTCCCTTCTAGTCTGGTTGTTGCTTGTTTGACGTATGTTTCCCAACCTCCTTTTATCCATGAGGCCTTAACCGTATAACTTTTGAAAGGTGTTGTGTGTTTTAACTTCTGGTGAAAACTAAAATGCATGTTTCTAAGGTTAGATTTTCTTGTGAACAGAGTACAAAAAGATCCAGCATGGGCCCTGTGACAGCTTTTATATTCGAGCCAACTTTGAGCGCACCAGTGAAAGAGAAGAGGAGCTGAGTTTCCACAAGGACGATATCCTGTACGTAGAGAACAGCTTGTACAAGCAGCAGCTGGGGACCTGGTATGCCTGGCTAGTCAATGACCAAGGCAACAAAGTCAAGGCTGGCATCATTCCAAGTCGTATCAGGTAGGCTGCTTAGATCATTTGAGACATTTAAGCCTGGATTTGTTATCTTACTTTGTCTGCTCTAAAAGCTACTCACTAAAAGATAATCAGATACATGACCACCAAAAATTTTTCTTCTACAAATTGTATTTTCAAGTAACTTGGGCTGTCATGGGATAGCTTAGCCTAGATGTAGAGGGCTATAGCCCCAAAGTCTAGAGTTCAAGTCAGTAGAATGTCCCTGATGTAGAGGGCTATAGCCCCAAAGTCTAGAGTTCAAGTCAGTAGAATGTCCCTGATGTAGAGGGCTATAGCCCCAAAGTCTAGAGTTTGAATCCAAGTTCAAGTCAGTAGAATGTCCCTGATTCCACCCATTTATGATGGTTATCTAACTCATGTTAGGGAAACAAAGGCAGCTGGGCATAGTGCTGACCCATGCTATCCTTTCATATGCCGAGGTCTCTGTAGCAGATATGTTACCTGCCCCATGTGTCTGGGGCATGAACAGGTAAAAAATATGAAAATGTGCTGTTAAAAAAATGTTTCACTCCCTCCCCCCTACACCTCCTACATCCCACTCCCTCCCCCTACGCCCTCCTACATCCCACTCCCTCCCCCTACGCCCTCCTACATCCCACTCCCTCCCCCTACGCCCTCCTACATCCCACTCCCTCCCCCTACGCCCTCCTACATCCCACTCCCTCCCCCCTACACCTCCTACATCCCACTCCCTCCCCCCTACACCTCCTACATCCCACTCCCTCCCCCTACGCCCTCCTACATCCCACTCCCTCCCCCTACGCCCTCCTACATCCCACTCCCTACACCTCCTACATCCCACTCCCTCCCCTTACACCTGCATCCCACTCCCTCCCCTACACCTCCTTCATCCCACTCCCTCCTACACTTCCTACATCCCTCCCCCTACACCTACATCCCACTCCCTCCCCTACACCTCCTACATCCCACTCCCTCCCCTACACCTCCTACATCCCACTCCCTCCTACACTTCCTACATCCCACTCCCTCCTACACTTCCTACATCCCACTCCCTCCTACACTTCCTACATCCCTCCTACATCCCACTCCCTCCCCTACACCTCCTACATCCCACTCCCTCCTACACTTCCTACATCCCACTCCCTCCTACACTTCCTACATCCCACTCCCTCCTACACTTCCTACATCCCTCCCCCTACACCTACATCCCACTCCCTCCCCTACACCTCCTACATCCCACTCCCTCCTACACTTCCTACATCCCACTCCCTCCCCCTACACCTACATCCCACTCCCTCCCCTACACCTCCTACATCCCACTCCCTCCTACACTTCCTACATCCCACTCCCTCCCCTTACACCTGCATCCCACTCCCTCCCCTACACCTCCTACACCCCTCCCCCTACACTTCCTACATCCCACTCCCTCCTACACTTCCTACATCCCTCCCCCTACACCTACATCCCACTCCCTCCCCTACACCTCCTACATCCCACTCCCTCCTACACTTCCTACATCCCTCCCCCTACACCTACATCCCACTCCCTCCCCTACACCTCCTACATCCCACTCCCTCCTACACTTCCTACATCCCTCCCCCTACACCTACATCCCACTCCCTCCCCTACACCTCCTACATCCCACTCCCTCCTACACTTCCTACATCCCTCCCCCTACACCTACATCCCACTCCCTCCCCTACACCTCCTACATCCCACTCCCTCCCCCTACACCTACATCCCACTCCCTCCCCTACACCTCCTACATCCCACTCCCCCTACACTTCCTACATCCCTCCCCCTACACCTACATCCCACTCCCTCCTACATCCCACTCCCTCCCCCTACACCTACATCCCACTCCCTCCCCTACACCTCCTACATCCCACTCCCTCCTACACTTCCTACATCCCTCCCCCTACACCTACATCCCACTCCCTCCCCTACACCTCCTACATCCCACTCCCTCCTACACTTCCTACATCCCTCCCCCTACACCTACATCCCACTCCCTCCCCTACACCTCCTACATCCCACTCCCTCCTACACTTCCTACATCCCTCCCCCTACACCTACATCCCACTCCCTCCCCTACACCTCCTACATCCCACTCCCTCCTACACTTCCTACATCCCTCCTACATCCCACTCCCTCCCCCTACACCTACATCCCACTCCCTCCCCTACACCTCCTACATCCCACTCCCCCCTACACTTCCTACATCCCTCCCCCTACACCTACATCCCACTCCCTCCCCTACACCTCCTACATCCCACTCCCTCCTACACTTCCTACATCCCTCCCCCTACACCTACATCCCACTCCCTCCCCTACACCTCCTACATCCCACTCCCTCCTACACTTCCTACATCCCTCCCCCTACACCTACATCCCACTCCCTCCCCTACACCTCCTACATCCCACTCCCTCCTACACTTCCTACATCCCTCCCCCTACACCTACATCCCACTCCCTCCCCTACACCTCCTACATCCCACTCCCTCCTACACTTCCTACATCCCTCCTACATCCCACTCCCTCCCCCTACACCTACATCCCACTCCCTCCCCTACACCTCCTACATCCCACTCCCTCCTACACTTCCTACATCCCACCTACATCCCACTCCCTCCCCCTACACCTACATCCCACTCCCTCCCCTACACCTCCTACATCCCACTCCCTCCCCTACACCTCCTACATCCCACTCCCTCCCCCTACACCTACATCCCACTCCCTCCCCTACACCTCCTTCATCCCACTCCCCCCTACACTTCCTACATCCCTCCCCCTACACCTACATCCCACTCCCTCCCCTACACCTCCTACATCCCACTCCCCCCTACACTTCCTACATCCCTCCCCCTACACCTACATCCCACTCCCTCCCCTACACCTCCTACATCCCACTCCCCCCTACACTTCCTACATCCCTCCCCCTACACCTACATCCCACTCCCTCCCCTACACCTCCTACATCCCACTCCCCCCTACACTTCCTACATCCCACTCCCCCCTACACTTCCTACATCCCTCCTACATCCCACTCCCTCCCCCTACACCTACATCCCACTCCCTCCCCTACACCTCCTACATCCCACTCCCTCCTACACTTCCTACATCCCTCCCCCTACACCTACATCCCACTCCCTCCCCTACACCTCCTACATCCCACTCCCTCCTACACTTCCTACATCCCTCCCCCTACACCTACATCCCACTCCCTCCCCTACACCTCCTACATCCCACTCCCTCCTACACTTCCTACATCCCTCCCCCTACACCTACATCCCACTCCCTCCCCTACACCTCCTACATCCCACTCCCTCCTACACTTCCTACATCCCTCCTACATCCCACTCCCTCCCCCTACACCTACATCCCACTCCCTCCCCTACACCTCCTACATCCCACTCCCCCCTACACTTCCTACATCCCTCCCCCTACACCTACATCCCACTCCCTCCCCTACACCTCCTACATCCCACTCCCCCCTACACTTCCTACATCCCTCCCCCTACACCTACATCCCACTCCCTCCCCTACACCTCCTACATCCCACTCCCCCCTACACTTCCTACATCCCTCCCCCTACACCTACATCCCACTCCCTCCCCTACACCTCCTACATCCCACTCCCCCCTACACTTCCTACATCCCACTCCCCCCTACACTTCCTACATCCCTCCTACATCCCACTCCCTCCCCCTACACCTACATCCCACTCCCTCCCCTACACCTCCTACATCCCACTCCCCCCTACACTTCCTACATCCCTCCCCCTACACCTACATCCCACTCCCTCCCCTACACCTCCTACATCCCACTCCCCCCTACACTTCCTACATCCCTCCCCCTACACCTACATCCCACTCCCTCCCCTACACCTCCTACATCCCACTCCCCCCTACACTTCCTACATCCCTCCCCCTACACCTACATCCCACTCCCTCCCCTACACCTCCTACATCCCACTCCCCCCTACACTTCCTACATCCCTCCCCCTACACCTACATCCCACTCCCTCCCCTACACCTCCTACATCCCACTCCCCCCTACACTTCCTACATCCCTCCCCCTACACCTACATCCCACTCCCTCCCCTACACCTCCTACATCCCACTCCCCCCTACACTTCCTACATCCCTCCCCCTACACCTACATCCCACTCCCTCCCCTACACCTCCTACATCCCACTCCCCCCTACACTTCCTACATCCCTCCCCCTACACCTACATCCCACTCCCTCCCCTACACCTCCTACATCCCACTCCCCCCTACACTTCCTACATCCCTCCCCCTACACCTACATCCCACTCCCTCCCCTACACCTCCTACATCCCACTCCCCCCTACACTTCCTACATCCCTCCCCCTACACCTACATCCCACTCCCTCCCCTACACCTCCTACATCCCACTCCCCCCTACACTTCCTACATCCCACTCCCTCCCCTACACTTCCTACATCCCTCCTACACCTCCTACATCCCACTCCCTCCCCCTACACCTACATCCCACTCCCTCCCCTACACCTCCTACATCCCACTCCCCCCTACACTTCCTACATCCCTCCCCCTACACCTACATCCCACTCCCTCCCCTACACCTCCTACATCCCACTCCCCCCTACACTTCCTACATCCCTCCCCCTACACCTACATCCCACTCCCTCCCCTACACCTCCTACATCCCACTCCCCCCTACACTTCCTACATCCCACTCCCTCCCCTACACTTCCTACATCCCTCCTACACCTCCTACATCCCTCCCCCTACACTTCCTACATCCCTCCCCCTACACCTCCTACATCCCACTCCCTCCCCTACACCTCCTACATCCCACTCCCTCCTACACTTCCTACATCCCTCCCCCTACACCTACAGCCCCTACCTTTCAACCTACTGTTTAACTAACTTCTGGAGATTCCTCTTCTGAACCCATGGTTATTGACTTTTCTTCTGAGTGTTTACTATTTTTGACTCAATGTGATTACAATGATACAATAAAATGTTTGTTTATAGGCTGGAAGATGAAATGGTGTTACGTAGAACTCATTCTGAGAGTTGGAGCTTACATGAGTCTGATGACATCAAGAACTCAAGGCGAGGTTCTGGTTCTGCCAGGAGAAGCTTTTTTAGGAGAAAGCGTCACCATCGCAATAACTCCAGGGATAGTCATGATTTTGGATCATTCTCAGATGCTTCTTTAAACAGTGACTCCGTGCCTGTTCTTGATGGTTTGATCCATTTTATTTTATTTTCTCTTTCTTTCTCTCTGTTCTCTTTTATTAACTTGAACAATGTGAGTATACATGAATAAATAGCTGCATTTAAAAAAAGAATAAGCCTCAAATTGTTAAGAACCAAAAGAAATGCAAGCAACTATGAGACACTGTCCCCTTGGTCTAAAAACTTTTATTTTATTATTCTAGACTCAATCCTTGGATACACTCAAGTGGAGAAAAAAGAATGTAAGTGACAGTGTTTTTATCATGTTTAAGTCACTGTTTCACACTGGTGCTAGATTCAAATGTACATTTATCACATTGCATCGATGAAACTCTTTCTTTTTTAATGGAAATGTTTATTTAAGGAAATATGTCCTCTGATACTGTTATTTTTCCACCTTTTAAAGAAAAATGTCCACTGATACTGCTATTTTTCCACCAACCATTTTTTCCAAATGAAGCGTGAAAGCTTTTCTACTCATCCAATATTTTCAATTTGTTTTGTCAAAAAGTCAAAGCACACTGTAAAGAATGCTCATGTCACATTGAGTTTTGGTGTTACAATGTGCCTACGACATGTAAACATAGTCATGTTCATTTGCTCTTATTATTCAAACATAAGTTTAGGGTGTTTTAGGTTTAACACTTGCCAACTGTGAAAAGGGGTTATGATTAATGTAATCTAAGATTAACAAAATAATAAGACTATCTATTATGTGGTTTCCTCTATTTATTGAGGGCTTGATTATTTCAAAATTAATGTTTGAATCAAAAATGTCCTGGAAATGTTTTTAAACCATTTAGTACAGTGAATTAGTTAAGAACATGGCTCTGTCTTTTAGTCCCCTGATTGTAAAAAATGTACTTTTTTCCTAGTTAGGCATTAAGATTTCTGTTGCATTTGTTAGTAGATGTAGATGAATTGGCATGTTGGTAGATTTTGATGTTACTTTTTGAGTTGGTCATAAATTGTGATGTTACTTTTTGAGTGGGTCATAAATTATGATGTTACTTTTGAAAACGAGGGATTCATTGAGAAAATATTAAAAAGCTCACCTAATTAATATAAAATTCTACCACTTATACAAATATTTATAAGCTTTCCTCTGCCAGGACTCACTGGTTAGTCCTACAGTGGCAAAGTCTAATTCACATTACCCCAGTTAGTCCTACAGTGGCAAAGTCCAATTCACATTACCCCAGTTAGTCCTACAGTGGCAAAGTCCAATTCACATTACCCCAGTTAGTCCTACAGTGGCAAAGTCTAATTCACATTACCCCAGTTAGTCCTACAGTGGCAAAGTCTAATTCACATTACCCTACAGTGGCAAAGTCTAATTCACATTACCCCAGTTAGTCCTACAGTGGCAAAGTCTAATTCACATTACCCCAGTTAGTCCTACAGTGGCAAAGTCTAATTCACATTACCCCAGTTAGTCCTACAGTGGCAAAGTCTAATTCACATTACCCCAGTTAGTCCTACAGTGGCAAAGTCTAATTCACATTACCCCAGTTAGTCCTACAGTGGCAAAGTCTAATTCACATTACCCCAGTTAGTCCTACAGTGGCAAAGTCTAATTCACATTACCCCAGTTAGTCCTACAGTGGCAAAGTCTAATTCACATTACCCCAGTGGCAAAGTCTAATTCACATTACCCCAGTTAGTCCTACAGTGGCAAAGTCTAATTCACATTACCCCAGTTAGTCCTACAGTGGCAAAGTCTAATTCACATTACTCAGTTAGTCCTACAGTGGCAAAGTCCAATTCACATTACCCCAGTTAGTCCTACAGTGGCAAAGTCCAATTCACATTACCCCAGTTAGTCCTACAGTGGCAAAGTCTAATTCAAATTACCCCAGTGGCAAAGTCTAATTCACATTACCCCAGTGGCAAAGTCTAATTCACATTACCCCAGTTAGTCCTACAGTGGCAAAGTCTAATTCACATTACCCCAGTTAGTCCTACAGTGGCAAAGTCTAATTCACATTACCCCAGTGGCAAAGTCTAATTCTCATTACCCCAGTTAGTCCTACAGTGGCAAAGTCTAATTCACATTACCCCAGTGGCAAAGTCTAATTCACATTACCCCAGTGGCAAAGTCTAATTCACATTACCCCAGTTAGTCCTACAGTGGCAAAGTCTAATTCACATTATCCCAGTTAGTCCTACAGTGGCAAAGTCTAATTCACATTACCCCAGTTAGTCCTACAGTGGCAAAGTCTAATTCACATTACCCCAGTGGCAAAGTCTAATTCACATTACCCCAGTTAGTCCTACAGTGGCAAAGTCTAATTCACATTACCCCAGTTAGTCCTACAGTGGCAAAGTCTAATTCACATTATCCCAGTTAGTCCTACAGTGGCAAAGTCTAATTCACATTACCCCAGTTAGTCCTACAGTGGCAAAGTCCAATTCACATTACCCCAGTTAGTCCTACAGTGGCAAAGTCTAATTCACATTACCCCAGTTAGTCCTACAGTGGCAAAGTCTAATTCACATTACCCCAGTTAGTCCTACAGTGGCAAAGTCTAATTCACATTACCCCAGTGGCAAAGTCTAATTCACATTACCCTACAGTGGCAAAGTCTAATTCACATTACCCCAGTTAGTCCTACAGTGGCAAAGTCTAATTCACATTACCCCAGTTAGTCCTACAGTGGCAAAGTCTAATTCACATTACCCCTATTACAACCTAAGCCTCAGATTAGATTTTAATAGCATGTATCTGAAATCTAGATTTCACTTAATAGCCTGTATCTGAAATCTAGATTTAACACTTTAGGACCTGTATTTAATATTTTTAAAGTTACACACCAAATTACCAAAATCATCATTACTGAAAAAGAAGCAATTAAAAATGTTTCTATCAAGAAAGTTTTTCTTATAGATTTACAGCTTTTAACTCACAAAGGACTTCTTACTCTTAGCCTACTCAAATAGTTAACTAAAACTGGATAAACCAGTAATCATCTACCTTTAAAAGGAACACTTTCTACCACTCACCTACCTTGAATAATGTTTTATATATAACATCTCCAGGCATGTTTACATTGGCCATCAAATATTTTATTATACTATTTGAGTTAATACATCATTGTTTGTTTTTTCTTGCAGTCAAGTCTGTTCGACCTGTGGTTCTCCTAGCTCCCTTAGCTGAAGCTCTGAGTTTGAAATTAGAATCTGAGTCACCAGACAAATATAAATATTGTGAACCAAGTGAGTATCTCATTTGTGGCCAGATCAAACTAACCATTATCAAATCTGAAACTTCCAATTTTTGGGACTATATTGATTTGTTTTATTGTCACCATTTGGGAATGAGCTTGTCTCCTAAATATGTAACATTTAAAACATACTTAAATAATGAAATACAAATAATGAAATAGTTGAACAAATATGGATCAAATTTGTATGGTAAATGGTTCAATCAAACCACTCAAATATTATCCTTTCTCTTAATTGGCACTTTAACTAATTAAAAGCTAATTTATTTGACATGTAGAATTTGTTAATTTATATCCAAATGAAAATTCAAGAACATTTACAGTAATATTTAGTCTGGAAGGCATAAGCACTAGAACTTTAACATAGATGAGGTCTCTGTAAATTGGATTGTTGAAATACTGAGGCCATGTGGTGGAACAAGGTGTCAGATTGAATCAGAACTAATTTGAACTGCTACTGGTAATACCTTCAAACTAAACTTGAACATGATTCAAAGCCAAGTGAAGTGTGTTCTGCTATATGCATGAGGCTATATAATCTTACCAGCAGCAAATCCTGTCAAACATCAGGAAAAAAAGTTAAATTTTCAGTAGCATTGGTCATTTCTCTGGGTCAAAATTTCATGGAAACAACATGGAATGATAAAATCAATGAATATTTCCTTCAGATTGAGTACCTTTGATTCAATGGTAGCATTGAAACCCCTTTGCTCTATCTTGATAGCATATATAACAAGATAAATATAGACAGGCCAGTTTCAACTCTCCTTTACACACAAACTCCCTTACCCTCTCGCCTCCCCCTCCCTTCTTACATACTACTTACCTCCTAATTCATTACCTATTGTTAAAATTGTTCCGTTATCCTAGTTAGTATACTGCTTTTCCAATTAATAGAGTTGGAAGCAGTACAAAACATAAGAATGAAATTTTGTTGTGATCATAGCACACTATTTATCTGCAGTAGATAGAGGATAACTTGGGGTACAACATGATATCAGGTATCCCAGGGTAGCAGCGATAACTCACACACACACACAGGTAGACACACATAAACACACATACACAAGATAGACACACAGATAGACCCACAGACCCACACAGAAAGAACAGTTTAGTGTTGTAGTAAAAGAAAACTCAGCATAAAAAGGTCAAAGCTTTTTCCACATCTTCCAAAGTATAAAGCTGTCTTGACGGCTTCCAAAGTATAAAGCTGTCTTGACGGCTTCCAAAGTATAAAGCTGTCTTGACGGCTTCCAAAGTATAAAGCTGTCTTGACGGCTTCCAAAGTATAAAGCTGTCTTGATGGCTTCCAAAGTATAAAGCTGTCTTGACGGCTTCCAAAGTATAAAGCTGTCTTGACGGCTTCCAAAGTATAAAGCTGTCTTGACGGCTTCCAAAGTATAAAGCTGTCTTGACGGCTTCCAAAGTATAAAGCTGTCTTGACGGCTTCCAGAGTATAAAGCTGTCTTGACGGCTTCCAGAGTATAAAGCTGTCTTGACGGCTTCCAAAGTATAAAGCTGTCTTGACGGCTTCCAAAGTATAAAGCTGTCTTGACGGCTTCCAAAGTATAAAGCTGTCTTGACGGCTTCCAGAGTATAAAGCTGTCTTGACGGCTTTCAGAGTATAAAGCTGTCTTGACGGCTTCCAAAGTATAAAGCTGTCTTGATGGCTTCCAAAGTATAAAGCTGTCTTGACGGCTTCCAAAGTATAAAGCTGTCTTGACGGCTTCCAAAGTGTAAAGCTGTCTTGACGGCTTCCAAAGTATAAAGCTGTCTTGACGGCTTCCAAAGTGTAAAAAATGTCTCCACAGCTCCTATGAAAACTTCTCCTGCTACTATGGAGCAGTCCCTGGCAGAGGGGGTCCTGGTTGACTACTGGAGGAAAGATGACATGTACCTCTGTATTAGGGCATCAGCTGTCAGAGAAATCTGTGACAAGGTAACAACTTCTCTCAATGGCTTTT
>NW_026732630.1:195000-210373 GCF_028476545.2 Physella acuta | reverse complement strand
ACACCTTTTAATAAGACATACCAACCAACCCATTCCTCAAATAAGGATGGGAATCTTTTAAGTCATTCAATGCTACCATATCATAACCACAGACACCTTTAAACATCACATCAACCACTACATTGCTCACGCAGGTATGTCAAATTAGACAACTCATACACTCTAGTAGTATGAGGGGGTGAAGATGGCTTAAGTTGATGTTCAAGAGCAGCAGCAGAATAAATAAACCAAAACACTAGTAAGCTTCTAGACATGACAAGGCCCAGAGGCTTAGCGACCCCTCCCGGTGCTCGGGGGACAAACTTTCAATTTGGCGCCCCCCCCCCCCCTTTTTTTAAAAAAATATTTATAATTCAAAATAGCAATTAAAATGAGCTTATTTTGGCGCCCCTATGGTTGGTGCCTGGGGGCATATGTACCCCCCTCCCCAGTCACTACACCTCTGACAAGGCCCCTTTAGTTTCTGTCAATTTAAGATAACCCTTGACATGTACTTTTCCACAATAACAAATGAGTCATTACAATAGAAAAGACTTCTTTAAATGTTACATTGAATAAATCTTGCATAGACTTTATTTTAAATACAAATGGATTTTGTAGTGTTAATTGTTTAGAAAAAATTTGTATCGTACTGTCATTTTACCATAGTATATAATGTTACTTTATCATACTGTACACACATTCATCATATTTTACACACTTTCACAATACTGTACACACTTTTATCATACCATACACACTTTATACCACACTGTATACCACACTTTTACCAGAGGGTACACAATCACCATACTGTACTTTCACATTACTGTACACACTTGTATTATACCACACTTTTACCAAAGGGTACACAATCAACATGCTGTACTTTCACAATACTGTACACACTTTTATCATACCACACTTTTACCAAAGGGTACACAATCACCATACTGTACTTTCACAATACTGTACACACTTTTATTGTACCATACACACTTTATACCACACTTTTACCAAAGGGTACACAATCACCATACTGTACTTTCACAATACTGTACACACTTTTATCATACCACACTTTTACCAAAGGGCAGTGGCGTAGCGGGGTCGGGTGTCACCCGGTGCGGCACTTAATGGTGTCACCCCCCCCCCCCCAGTGTCACCCCCCCCCTTCCCAGGGACAAACTTGCAAATTTTCGACGATTTGCACCCCCCCCACCTCAAACTTTCAATTTGCACCCCCCCATCAAGTTTTCGATTTGTGCACCCCCCCCCTCAAACTTTTAATTTGCACCCCCCCCCCCTCTCGAGTTTTTCTCTATATATTTTGTTTTTTTTTGCCTTGGTGTCACCCCCCTAAATGGTGTCACCCGGTGCTGTCCGCACCCCCCGCCCCCCCCCCTCGCTACGCCCCTGCCAAAGGGTACACAATCACCATACTGTACTTTCACAATACTGTACACACTTTTATCAATCCATACACACTTAATACCACACTGTATACCACACTTTTACCAGAGGGTACACAATCACCATACTGTACTTTCACATTACTGTACACACTTGTATCATACCACACTTTTACCAGAGGGTACACAATCACCATACTGTACTTTCACATTACTGTACACACTTGTATCATACCACACTTTTACTAAAGGGTACACAATCACCATACTGGACTTTCACAATACTGTACACACTTGTATCATACCACACTTTTACTAAAGGGTACACAATCACCATACTGGACTTTCACAATACTGTACACACTTGTATCATACCACACTTTTACTAAAGGGTACACAATCACCATACTGGACTTTCACAATACTGTACACACTTGTATCATACCACACTTTTACTAAAGGGTACACAATCAACATGCTGTACTTTCACAATACTGTACACACTTGTATCATACCACACTTTTACTAAAGGGTACACAATCACCATACTGTACTTTCACCATGTCCCACCCACAGTTGCCAACTTCCTTCATGTTACTGTAATGCATTGAGGCAAATGAAGTCATGTGACTTATAAGGCTTCTTAAGCTGCTTCAGAAAAATTGGAACTAGAAAATTAGATAAAAGATTACAATTTAATTTAATTCTTACCAGCTTTTTCAGTGTGTGATTATTGATTTAGCTAGTTCTGTTTTTTTTTCTTCTAACTGGTTGTTAGATATATTGACATTTGTGATGGAATATGTTCTGTGTGTGTATGGGCTGTGTGGGTCAGTGTATTGTGTGGTCTTGTGGGTGTGGGTTAGTGAGTTGTGTGTTAGTAAAGTTTGTGGGTTAGTGAATTTTGTTGGTTAGTGAATTGTGTGGTCTTGTGAGTGTGGGTTAGTGAGTTGTGTTTTAGTAAAGTTTGTGGGTTAGTGAATTTTGTTGGTTAGTGAATTGTGTGGTCTGGTAAGTTGTGTGTGCAGTAAAATATGTAGGTTAGTGAATTGTGTGGGTTAATAAGTTGTGTGGGTTAGTGAATTGTGTGGGTTAATAAGTTGTGTGGGTTAGTGAATTGTGTGGTTTTGTGAGTTGTGTGGGTTAGTGAATTGTGTGGTTTTGTGAGTTGTGTGGGTTAGTGAATTGTGTGGTTTTGTGAGTTGTGTGGGTTAGTAAGTTGTGTGGGTTAGTAAGGTGTGTGGGTTAGTAAGTTGTGTGGGTTAGTGAATTGTGTGGGTTAGTAAGTTGTGTGGGTTAGTGAATTGTGTGGTTTTGTGAGTTGTGTGGGTTAGTGAATTGTGTGGGTTAGTAAGTTGTGTGGGTTAGTAAGGTGTGTGGGTTAGTGAATTGTGTGGTTTTGTGAGTTGTGTGGGTTAGTAAGTTGTGTGGGTTAGTGAATTGTGTGGGTTAGTAAGTTGTGTGGGTTAGTGAATTGTGTGGGTTAGTAAGTTGTGTGGGTTAGTGAATTGTGTGGTTTTGTGAGTTGTGTGGGTTAGTGAATTGTGTGGGTTAGTGAATTGTGTGGGTTAGTAAGTTGTGTGGGTTAGTGAATTGTGTGGTTTTGTGAGTTGTGTGGGTTAGTGAATTGTGTGGTTTTGTGAGTTGTGTGGGTTAGTGAATTGTGTGGGTTAGTAAGTTGTGTGGTTTTGTGAGTTGTGTGGGTTAGTAAGTTGTGTGGGTTAGTAAGTTGTGTGGGTTAGTGAATTGTGTGGTTTTGTGAGTTGTGTGGGTTAGTGAATTGTGTGGTTTTGTGAGTTGTGTGGGTTAGTGAATTGTGTGGGTTAGTAAGTTGTGTGGGTTAGTGAATTGTGTGGGTTAGTAAGTTGTGTGGGTTAGTGAATTGTGTGGTTTTGTGAGTTGTGTGGGTTAGTGAATTGTGTGGGTTAGTAAGTTGTGTGGTTTTGTGAGTTGTGTGGGTTAGTGAATTGTGTGGTTTTGTGAGTTGTGTGGGTTAGTGAATTGTGTGGTTTTGTGAGTTGTGTGGGTTAGTGAATTGTGTGGGTTAGTAAGTTGTGTGGGTTAGTGAATTGTGTGGGTTAGTAAGTTGTGTGGGTTAGTAAGTTGTGTGGGTTAGTGAATTGTGTGGTTTTGTGAGTTGTGTGGGTTAGTGAATTGTGTGGGTTAGTAAAGTGTGTGGTTTAGTAAGTTGTGTGGGTTAGTGAATTGTGAGTTGTGTGGGTTAATGAATTGTGCGGGTTAGTGAATTGTTAGTTGTGGGTTAGTGAATTGTGCGGGTTAGTGAATTGTGAGTTGTGTGGGTTAGTGAATTGTGCGGGTTAGTGAATTGTGAGTTGTGTGGGTTAGTGAATTGTGTGGGTTAATAAGTTGTGTGGGTTAGTGAATTGTGTGGGTTAATGAATTGTGCGGGTTAGTGAATTGTGAGTTGTGTGGGTTAGTGAATTGTGTGGGTTAGTAAGTTGTGTGGGTTAGTGAATTGTGTGGGTTAATGAATTGTGCGGGTTAGTGAATTGTGAGTTGTGTGGGTTAGTGAATTGTGTGGGTTAGTTAATTGTGAGTTGTGTGGGTTAGTGAATTGTGCGGGTTAGTAAGTTGTGTGGGTTAGTGAATTGTGTGGGTTAGTGAATTGTGCGGGTTAGTGAATTGTGAGTTGTGTGGGTTAGTGAATTGTGCGGGTTAGTGAGCTTCGTGGTTTAGCTCCTGTAGTTATAGAAGACTAAACCTTTCTATGAAATAAAGTAGCGCTTACGCTAAAGGTGATTGTTCCTGACTAAACCTACCACAGAGTAGTATCTATTGACAAGTAAACGATACGTTGAGATATTGTATTGCTAATCCAGTCGTTTTTTTTATTTGAGAACCTCGCATCATCAGCGGTATTTAAATATTGAGCAAATGTTAAGACTCAATTGTTGGCACACAAACTCAGACAATGTCATTATGCAATCTGCCAACTAAGGTTTTAATGGGATTGTACAGAGGCGTAGCTATTGGAGGCCCAGTAGCCGAAGCAGAAGACCCCCGAACCAGGGGCCTCGTTGGGGTTATTTGATTGGGAGCGCCTATTGTCCCCTTATTTTTATTAACACGTTTTTATTAACTCAGCTTCGCGTGTGTTTGTTTGTTGTTAAAATTGACATCGAAAATTAGCCCACTTCTGATTGCTCTATAGATCTGAAATTTGGCATGCAGGCTACTTTCGCCTAACAATTTCAGATGCATTCATAAAAACTAGCAATTAGAGACCGTAATTAGCTTAATTTAATTACGCCCTAAGGACCATAAAATTGAGGACATGATTTCTAAAGATACCGACAAGACTGGAGGCCTATTGACACAGTTACTTCGGCCCCAATCGATGTGAGCGCGCTGGCCGTGATCGTATAGTGGTTAGTACTTCGCGTTGTGGCCGCGACAACCCAGGTTCGAATCCTGGTCGCTCAAGATTTTTAGTCCGTGTATTTATAAACACTTAGTCAAGTCATACTTAATCAAGTCATTAGATAAAGTAGAAAATAAACTATATAAAAAACTTTTTTAAAAACCACGTTTTTCATGTGTAGCAACGGACTAAAAAGGAGAAAATAAAATACTTAAAAAAAACTTTTTAAAAAACCACGTTTTTCTTGTGGACTAAAAAGTAGAAAATAACTATTTACATACATTTGATGACAAAAAACGTGGGTCGGGCAGATGGGTCGGGAAATTTGATGGTGAACGTACCCACGTTTTTTGTCATCAAATGTATGTAAATAGTTATTTTCTACTTTTTAGTCCACAAGAAAAACGTGGTTTTTTAAAAAGTTTTTTTAAAGTATTTTATTTGTCAAAGGAGGTCCCAGAAATATATAGTCAGAGGTTGACTCAATATTATCACACCCTCTTATGTGTCGGCGAAGGACTTCTAACATGCAACATTCTCAGTTTCATATTGTTTTGAAAAGATACAAGGTAGAGCCAGAATACAGAGAACTAATCGGAATGAAATTATAGATGATTTACACTCGAACCGTTCGACTTATCCTAAGTCACTTCCACGTTGCCCTTTGTTAACTCTGATACATTACCAGCAGAAATAGGCCAAGATGCATTTGTCATGGAGGGAAAATTTCGTAACGCGATTGGTCGCCGCTGGCCGACGCTCGTGCCACGGCGCGAGACACGTGTGACCTCTATCTCCAGCTGGATCCAGTTCTTTCCTGGACTCAGCCCGCTGACCTTTCTCTCGTTCTCTCTCTTCCTCCCCCCCCCCCCCTTTCCACAGACATCCATCGTCCACCGCCGCTCTGAAGTATCGATAATTGATGACACGTGATTATCGAAAACTAGCCAATGAAAATGAATCCTGACTTGGTTTACTTGCGGATCTAAAGTATCTCTGCGACTAGGTCACTAGACAGCGTATAATTCCACTCAGGCTGCCTAATATATTCCAAGGTGTTTTCTTTACATTCTATTTCTTATTCTCTATCACACGTATCAGACTCAACTTACTTTAATAATATACTACAAACTAGTCGAGTATGTGATCTACATAGTGTGTAGCGTCACTCGTTCGGGTGCAGTGTTTCTTCCAGACTTTTTTCACCGGGGGGGGGGGGGGGGGGGGCGGCGGGGGGGGGGGCAGAGCCCCTCCTCCCGAAGAGATGCCGGGAAGAAACTCTGTTCGGGTGTCACTAGGGGCGGTAATTGAGTGTGTCACCCCACCCCCTCCAAAAACATTGTATTTTTTTGTTTGGTGTCACCCCTCCCCTTCATTATTTCAACTAGATACAACATTATTTTGACATTACATTTTACGATTTTTCGAATTGGTGTCACCCCCTTAATGAAATCACCCAGTGCGGACCGCACCCTCGCCCTCCATCCCGGTTTGTGAAGCCACTGCCACACACAACACCTTACTTTCTAATACAGGACACCTAAAATGGCTTGGCATTCTTCTTTAAAACAAGCCTGCTTGTGGATAACATGCATTTTACTTTTGAATAAACGATACCTACAAGGATAATACATACATGCTACTCTCTTATATACGGTTGCCTGTAGGTATACAAGAGACATACATGGATCCTCAAGCAGGAATGTGTTTGTTCTCATATATTAATACAGGTTCCCAGAAAAATGCAAGCTGCGCATTTCGCAGTGTGCACATTTTTTACGTGCGCATCTTTCTGTGTGCACATTTTTTCGTGTTCGTAATTTTCTAGTTGTGCAACATTTTATTTTCTTCTATTCGCGCATTTTCTGCGTGCGCATTTTTCTAGTTGCTTACTTCTGTGTGCGCATTTTTCCTTGTGCGCTCTTTTCTAGTGGCGCATATTTCTGTGTGCGCACATTTTTTTTTTTGCACTTATTTTCTGTTCTCGCATTTTTCCGTTGCTTTTTATTCCGTTGCTCATTTTTTCCGATCACCATTAAAAAAAACCGTCATTGTCTCATCCTAGAGTCTGTTTATCTTCCCTTGTAAACCAGCCTAGTCTTTGAGGTCTACACTCTTCTGCACAGTGCAAGCCACTTTTTCTTATAACTGTCGTGGTTAGGAACACGCTTACACCAGTATTATTTTTGTTTATTAAGATGAAATAAGAACAACCAAAGAAAATATTGCCGAAAAATATGCGAACCTTGTCCAGAGCAGCTCCGCCACTTTTTGCTAACTCCATTTTAATACACGCAGGCAACCTTGACCTATTTCTGATGTCTAGACATTTGAATATTTAAACGCACGCCATTATAAAAAAACTCTTTAGGGGCTGGGGTTAGGGTTAAAGGTACCGAAATACAGACCTTTTATGCAGATTATTAATAACGTCACAATTTCACCCTCTTCAATAAAATCTATAAGTACAAGTTTCATATCCTCTTTATTTTTTTGGGTGGCGGGGATTAACTTTTTCGTCGGGCTTATCTGGACAAGATCTTAATTTGCAGTGTTAATGGATTGAAAAAAATTATCTTAAGTATAGCCACACGAATATAATAATGGTGCGGCTAAAACAGTAAAAGACAAGTGGACCCATGCGTAAAAGCGCGTGTCCCCCTCGAGCTAATTACCGCGTTATCACAGCATCGTGCACAGAAAACCTCTGGAAGACACATTACTAATTCATTGGCGAGCCAGGCTAAATCACGATACATTTCGCAAGCTTCACTACCTCTCTTTTTTTTCCCCACACACATCCGATACTTAATCCTAAATGGACGCAATACATGTCTTTTTTTTTTCATCAGGCCAGTAAACACTTGTTTTTGATAGCAGACCGCTGTGATTTCTGTTTCAACTTTTTATCTAACCTGATACTTCCACGCGGTTGAATTTTAATATTTGTGACTCCCAGGGGAGGGAGGGATTAATGAGGGTACATTTAAGTTGAATTTCACATCTGAGCGCCCCCTGCTGTCTGAGAGGCGTTTCGTCATTTTAAAATAGTTTCCTCGTGTTTCGTTACGGTACACAGTTTATCATGCATATTTAAAGCTAATATGGTAACCTAAGAGCAAGGTTTGCTGTAGTAGACAGCGTGAAATATTGATGATGTGTTGTGTTGGTGTATGATCGCGATGAAGAAGGAACAGGTAGAAATGAGGAGGGCGACGCGCGGACACCTGGCTGTTACAAGTAATTAAAGCGTGGTGTTTGGGCTACAGGCGGCTGTTGATTGTTGAACTACAGTCTGTGTGTGTCTTGTGGGGTCAATTTTAGACGCATGTTTGCTGGGGAATTTTTTTTTTTTAAGTGAATAGGTGTTTCTTTCGTGCGCCTGTACTCTACTCTGCTTTATTTTACTTTTTTTAGGGTGACGGGATATGTGTTGCTTGGCGTCTTGGCGAACTGTTACTTTGTTTTATGGTGTACCTTAGGGTCTTGGCTTGTATATGTATTTTGATTTTTCTTAAGTACCTTTTGGGGTCTTGGCTTATCAGTGTATTTTGACATTTTGAAAGTTCTGGTGTACCTTTTGGGGTGATGGCGTCTACGTGTTTTCTTATGTACCTTTTAGGATGTTGGATTGTTTATGTATTTTGATTTTTTCTTATGTACCTTTTGAAATGCTGGATTGTTTATGTATTTTGATTTTTTCTGTTGATTACTGTTTACTTTTTCTGGCGTATGGATGTATTTCTACTTTTTTGTTGTCCTGTGTTGGCTTAAAGTTGTACCTTTATGGGGTGTAGCGTTTGCGGCTAATCTTTGAGATGCAGGTTTATGGTTTTTGATAAATTTCGTGTCCAAAATTTTAGTCAGACTATATTGACATTTAAGATCTACTTTTTTTGGCCTCTGCTTAGACGGTATTGTATGAAACTATTGTACTCAATTATTACTGCCCACAATAATATCAGTGATCTTAAAACAGTGTAGGCGTTAGATTTTATGAATGGGAAAGGTATTTTGTCCTTAACCCCTAATTTCATCCCAGGAAGTTGTGGCCGTGGTATATTCTACACTTGGAGTGAGCAAAAGTGCAGTACGATCGATGTATCTTCTTGTATATCGATTTGGTGCTGTACAGTGCTGGGCATCAATACTCGCAGGCCTGTGTGGGGGAAAAAAAAGGGGGGGGGGTATCGTTGATTACTTTGTCGAATATATCACGTTTAAAGTCGGAAGTTTTCTTTTTTTTTTTTTTTGGTGAAAAAAATAAAATTGTCATTCATAATTTCAATTGAGTGTTTCTAGATTTGCAGAATGTATGGTTTTTTGCCCTCCCCCCCCCCCCCCTATTTATAGTGGTAGTCATCCCAAATTCCCCCTTTCAGTTCACTCACCCCCCCAAAATCTTGTCGCTGTGTTTCAGTTCTTTGACAATTTTTGGACGATTTGTTTCATCTCATAACAACTCCAATGTCACTTAGCATAATTATGTTGTCTTAATTAAGTAAAATTCGATGACGGGGGTAGTTGACTTACTTATCAACATGTGTTGTTTTAAGAAAGAGCTGGTTACATGGGTAGCCTAGTTCTCATGCTTGTCAATTTGTTTTTTAGAAAACATGGTTATACAGGGAATTTTTCTTACTTTTTACTGATGCTGTTTAAAGAACAGCCCGGGAAGAGGGTATTGTTCTCAATCGTCAACTTAAGTTTTATAATAAGAAAATTTGGTCATGAAGTGTATTTTTCTTATTGGTCAAACCTGTGTTGTTTTATGTAAGCTATAATGGGCGATAGGAGGCATTTTGTTTTACACACCAGATAGAACTTAAATTTTAATAAAATGTATGGTCAATTTATTCCTATATTCCACTTTATATTAAATCAGCTTTATCTTTGTTGGTGAAACTGCGTCATTGAAATACAATTTCTTTTTGGATTTTTTTTTTAAAGAAATATTGAATCCGCCTTGCTACAAGATTTGTATCAAATCTGACGCGAGCGATCGAGTTCTAATTAAACGATGATCCATTTCATTGCCCGTCTGAGTTTTAAGCTGTGCTGTTGGTTGTAAGCAAGCTCTTCACAAGTACACAATCCAACATTTTAAACACCGTGTTTTGTTTTCAAGCTGGTTGTTTCAATCTTTAAATTTAATTGCGAAACTTTTTTTTTTAAATTGGAAGAATAAATGTAATGTATGGAAACTCATAGGAAAGGAGTAAAACTAATGACGTCAATTAAACAGAGATACTGCTAATTAAAATGTATTTAATTAGCTAGTTTGACATTGGCTTGTGGGATTTCCCGTAGGTTTTAGTGATGGAGAGGAAAAACATTTGTTTTCATTAATTAGTTAAAGAAAGAAAAATTGGGATTTTCCACATGTGAAACAGAAAACTGCGTCGCTAACTCGAGAGGAACCAATGGCTTGACCTGTATGCGAATGTGATTATAGTGTTATATGTTTAAGTGACCTTACTTGGCCTTCATGTCATATTAACTGTATAGCACCAGTATGACCTAATAACCTAACCTGACCTTAATGTGAATGGGATCGTGTAGTGTCTGTATGACCAAATGACCTAACCGGACCTTCCTATGAATGGGATCGTGACATAACCAGACCTTCATATGAATTGGATAGTATAGTATCTGTATGACCAAATGACCTAACCAGACCTTTCCATGAATGAGATAGTATAGTGTCTATGACCAAATGACCTAACTAGACCTTTCCATGAATGAGATAGTATAGTGTCTATGACCAAATGACCTAACAAGGCCTTCCTATGAAAGGAATCGTATAATGTCTTTATAACCACACTGAGGTTCCTCCCGTGAACTTCTGTTTTCAACACGACGCTCTACGTCTCAGTGAATTCTGATTCCATATATTTAATCATTTCTAACTTGTTAGTCTTCATTCAACCCCACCACCCTTCCATCCCCCTTTCCCCATTTCTCGAAACTCGTTATCACGGCCATTATATCACAGACCGGCTTATTAATCCGGCCAGCCGGAACACGATTCTGATTATCTACTCCGGGAGCCGGGTCAGGAAGCTATACGTCTTCCATGGCAGTGGTTTAAGTTTAAGCCCAGCTGTTAGCCTCTACAATATTTATACCTAAGTAGACAAAGCCTTCATGCTTTTCATTCAAAGTTTTTCTTCTCCCCCTGAAGAATGGAGATAATACGTCCCCTATAGGACGGGTGTCATTACTCATCCTTTCAGCACCGCCATCTTGTTTGTCTGCGCGTGTGTAGGTGTATGTTAACACCTTTAGCACACCGAATAGTGCTGACATTTTATATATATATATATATATATATATATATATATATATATATATATATATATATATATATATATGTATGTATGTATGTATGTATATGTATATATATATATATATATATATATATATATATATATATATATATATATATATATATATATATATAATATGTACACACATACACACAAACCAGACGATTCAACCAGAAAACGCAATTTTCATACAAGTATTGATTTTTTTGTATTTCCTTTCTTCCTTTACTTCTAAGTTCTTCTCACCCCCCCCCCAATCGCGCCATCTTTGGTTGTTGTTTTTTTAAAACCCTCATTGTCTGGACTCCACCTCCATCCCCCTCCCTCCTCATTACCTCATATTTCCTCCTGATTCGCCCTTTGATGCCGCTTGATGTGATCTGGTGTTATTACTGTAAGACTTTAATATCGCGTCCCCTTCATCTTCCTCCTTACATGCCGCTTCTTATTATCTTATTAGAATACCGCCATTATCCCATGACGGCCTGATGAAAATTTTTTTTTTTTTTTTTACATTTTGTGTTGTCAAGCGATGCTTATGTTGTTTTTTGTTGTTGTTGTTTTTAATATATAGAATCTATAAATAAATAAATAAATAAATAAATATATATATATATATATATATATATATATATATATATATATATATATATATATATATATATATATATATATATATACATATATATATATATACATATATATATATATATATATATATATATATATATATATATATATATATATATATATATATATGTAACTAGGGTAGGCCTAGCTACTAGTTACAATCTGATGCAACTGATAACGAACGATAAGCCGCGACGCAGTATTACAGTCTGATGCAACTGATAGCAGGTGGCTTATTAAATCGGACTGATAACAATCTCAAAGCCAACGCGTGCTATTTTGGGAAACGGTACGAGGGGATTCAGACGGCCTGTCAACTTTGATTGATAGGATGCAGATGTTTTATTAATCGGGCTGTACGTTAGAACTGCGCAACTAGTAGTCGGAGACATCGAGTACAAATATCGATTACGGAGGAATACAAGTACGAATACGAGTACGAATACAAGGGATAAATAGGAGGGGACGGCTGAACTCGCCCCTTTCCTTTTTCGATCGCTCGCTCTCCTTCATCGCTCGCTTTAGATCAGTCAGTCTGTGTGACATATCAAGTTGGAGATAGAACGGGTTAGCCGTATTGTGTTAAGAAGGACGATAGACATGTGGATTCAGTTATATGAAGCCTAGTGAGGACTGTTAGGGGTCAGTTGATTCAGACTATTATTGTGAAGCATTCCTGTTGATTCATTGTGTTATGTTGAAGCATTTCTTGATTCATGTAATAAAAGGATCAATAGCGAACCTGCATCTTCGAGTATTTCTACTGTAGTCGATGTTGTGTAGAATGAGTGGTTAAACTCGTTACATTTGGCACTACAGGCAAATAATCTCGTAACATGTGGCGTTGCGAGCAGGGTAACTGTTCGCTCGTTACATATATATATATATATATATATATATATATATATATATATATATATATATATGTATATATATATATATGTATATATATATATATATATATTTTTCATATTGCCGCTAAAAATTCTATCCGAGTGCACTTTTCAATGACAAGCACTAGTCGTCGTTGTTGTTAAGCATCAACCTCTTACCATAACAGAACGTATCCGGTGCGTCGTGGTCGAGTGGCTAGTCAGCCCAGTTGATGTTTTGGTACCTGGTTCGAGTCGGTCAAAATAAAGGCGATTGGGCATAGTGTCCACCATAATATTATCCATTTTTTTAAAATTCGAGTTGAACGTTGAAAGCGCACTGTATTTTTTTTAACCGAATGCCAACCTTAGCTTAAATCTTAGCGTTGTAACCCCAACTCGTACCTAGTCCATACAATCCAAGCGATAGCTTAATTGTACTTCACATTGAACTATAAACACCAGGGTATTGTCAGACAGTACTCTTTAACGGAATTGTCCCCCATCTCACATTTTGATACCTGGGTCACCTTAGTGCTTTTTGTTCGTGGACTGTTGTTCTAGTTGAACTATAAACGCCAGGGTATTGTCAAACAGTACTCTTTAACGGAATTGTCCCCATCTCACGTTTTGGATACATAGGTCACCTTAGTGCTTTTTTTTTCCCGGACCGTTGTTCTAGCCAAATCATGTTGTCGTAATCAGGAAGTAATTACTGACAAACTAATCATCGGTCCTATCAAGCTCAATTATTTACGCGGCTTCCAGAAATAGTTGAAACTTTTAGAGGAGGCGGGTGGGTCATTAAATTCCTGATAGTCTAGTAGTATGGGAGGGGGGGAAGAGGGGGGCGGGGGTACGCGGGTATCTTTTAAAAATAAAAGGTGAGTTCACGACGAGTTTATAATTCGTAATTAAGAAAAGATTAATTAAATAGCTTTTTTTTTTTAACTTTAAAAAGCGTCTTTACAAAAAGAAGGAAAAAAAATGAATGCTAACAGCAAATTTTTCTGGAACCTGGAGTTGGAACTGGTGCGATTTTTTTTTTTCAAACTCTCGTTCTCTCACATATCTTTCTTTTGAGCTTAAGATAGGCTAGATGATTTTCATTTGCTATAAGCGATGGTAACAGCAGCGATGTGATTTAGAACCATCTACACATTTTCTTCGCTTTTTAAAATCACTCTTATGTGTGTTTTTGGTGACCTGAAAGATGCGCAACGGAAAAACTGCGCACAAAAAAGTGCGCGATGGATTTTTATTAAAATCGATTATTTATAGACCTTAGTAAGTAATGACTTCACGTAGGCCTACATTGAAAAATAATTGAAATTATTTTTATCCCACGAAGTACGACAAAAATAAAGTGCATTAGTTCATTCAGTTTGTATTTGCGCAATTTTCTGTTTGCGCGGTTGTCGGTTGCGCGGTTGTCGGTTGCGCAATTTCCCGTTTGCGCTTTTTTTCTGGGAACTGTTTTCCATACAGCAGTAGTGAGTGGTTTCATATTGTCTAAACGCGGGTCTAGGCCTGATTGTTTCTAGTGTTACAGTTTATAGCTTTTGTCTAATGTCTGCTACTGTGCATTAAAACCTTTCGAAATGTCACTGTGATTTAATTTTTTTTTATATAGAACATGTTTTAAAGCAGTGGTTCTTTATCTGGTTTCGATCGAACCCCTCGGTGAGTCAGTCTCATGAGTTCGACGAAGGTGAAGACACACAACTGTCTCATAAGCTTCACGATCTGATTTGTCAGCTTGGATGATAGAAGTATTAAAAAGGGTTCGGTGAATGCGCGTATGAAACTGGTGGGGTTCGGTACTTTTAAAAAGATTAAGAACCACTGTTTTTAAAGGTTAGGTTGAGCAGCAGTGTGGCGACGGGATTTAAAAAAAAAATTACTTTCTTTTCTCTTTTTTTTGGTCCGTTTGATTTACTCATTGGGGCAAGTATAACACGGCAATCCGGGATACCAGATTAATCTGCTCCCAAACGGACTTTCCCGAAAATCACGACTGTACTTAAAGTGGTAAAAAATTGTGGTAACTTTTTTTTTTTCTTCTCTTTATTATCGGCGATTTAAGCAAGGATGGGGGAGAAAAGGAAGTAAAGGCTGGAGGAGTTAAATACTTTTTAAACAACTTTTATCGAATCTTTAATGGTTTCTTTTCCTTTCAGGACCCGCATTTAAGTCTTTTTTGGAACCAAACGTTTGTTTGTTAGTTTGTGTTGGCTCGTAGGCGCTGCTGTACAGCTACAGGACAAACATGACACACACTTGCGTCACACATATAAAACATAAACATCATCATACACACACAACAAACATCGCATACATTTAATTTACATTAAAACATAACAAACATAACACGCACTTAGGTGCGGCTGAACATGCCAATTCTGGTGATTGTCACTCTAAAATTAGCATGATCAGCCACAACCGAGCACGCACCAAAAGGAATATAACATCTTAATCTCTGGGCATAAATCCAGTATCTCACGAGGCAAAGAATCGCGTAGATGTATTTGTCTTTTACCAAAACATCATAGTTAAGTAATAATAAGGACACATACGATAGAACAAATAGAAACAAAACTAACTAAACACACTTATGGACACACATAGTTGTCTCTTAGCAATGCCAGTTATATATATAAGTAAACTTAACATTTCGAACCTAACGGTCCGTCGGGCAGATGAGAGTTCACCTGTTTCCTTGACATCGGCATATGAAGGGATATTGTGGTCAGCACTATGCACACACGC